>NC_037681.1:105773393-106002780 GCF_003255815.1 Theropithecus gelada
ATTCTCTTTGAAGCAATTGTGAATGGAAGTTCATTCATGATTTGGCTCTGTGTTTGTCTGTTACTGGTGTATAAGAATGCTTGTGATTTTTGCACATTAATTTTGTATCCTGAGACTTTGCTGAAGTTGCTTATCAGCTTAAGGAGATTTTGGGCTGAGACAATGGGGTTTTCTAAATATACAATCATGTCATCTGCAAACAGGGACAATTTGACTTCTTCTTTTCCTAACTGAATACCCCTGATTTCTTTCTCTTGCCTAATTGCCCTAGCCAGAACTTCCAACACTATGTTGAATAGGAGTGGTGAGAGAGGGCATCCCTGTCTTGTGCCAGTTTTCAAAGGGAATTTTTCCAGTTTTTGCCCATTCAGTATGATATTGGCTGTGGGTTTGTCATAAATAGCTCTTATTATTTTGAGGTACGTTCCATCAATACCGAATTTATTGAGCGTTTTTAGCATGAAGGGCTGTTGAATTTTGTCAAAAGCCTTTTCTGCATCTATTGAGATAATCATGTGGTTCTTGTCTTTGGTTCTGTTTATATGCTGGATTATGTTTATTGATCTGCGAATGTTGAACCAGCCTTGCATCCCAGGGATGAAGCCCACTTGATCATGGTGGATAAGCTTTTTGATGTGTTGTTGAATCCGGTTTGCCAGTATTTTATTGAGGATTTTTGCATCGATGTTCATCAGGGATATTGGTCTAAAATTCTCTTTTTTTGTTGTGTCTCTGCCAGGCTTTGGTATCAGGATGATGTTGGCCTCATAAAATGAGTTAGGGAGGATTCCCTCTTTTTCTGTTGATTGGAATAGTTTCAGAAGGAATGGTACCAACTCCTCCTTATACCTCTGGTAGAATTCAGCTGTGAATCCATCTGGTCCTGGACTTTTTTTGGTTGGTAGGCTATTAATTATTGCCTCAATTTCAGAGCCTACTATTGGTCTATTCAGGGATTCAACTTCTTCCTGGTTTAGTCTTGGAAGAGTGTAAGTGTCCAGGAAATTATCCATTTCTTCTAGGTTTTCCAGTTTATTTGCGTAGAGGTGTTTATAGTATTCTCTGATGGTAGTTTGTATTTCTGTGGGGTCGGTGGTGATATCCCCTTTATCATTTTTAATTGCGTCGATATGATTCTTCTCTCTTTTCTTCTTTATTAGTCTTGCTAGTGGTCTGTCAATTTTGTTGATCTTTTCAAAAAACCAACTCCTGGATTCATTGATTTTTTGGAGGGTTTTTTGTGTCTCTATCTCCTTCAGTTCTGCTCTGATCTTAGTTATTTCTAGCCTTCTGCTAGCTTTCGAATGTGTTTGCTCTTGCTTCTCTAGTTCTTTTAATTGCGATGTTAGAGTGTCAATTTTAGATCTTTCCTGCTTTCTCTTGTGGGCATTTAGTGCTATAAATTTCCCTCTACACACTGCTTTAAATGTGTCCCAGAGATTCTGGTATGTTGTATCTTTGTTCTCATTGGTTTCAAAGAACATCTTTATTTCTGCCTTCATTTCGTTATGTACCCAGTAGTCATTCAGGAGCAGGTTGTTCAGTTTCCATGTAGTTGAGCGGTTTTGATTGAGTTTCTTAGTCCTGAGTTCTAGTTTGATTGCACTGTGGTCTGAGAGACAGTTTGTTATAATTTCTGTTCTTGTACATTTGCTGAGGAGTGCTTTACTTCCAATTATATGGTCAATTTTGGAGTAAGTACGATGTGGTGCTGAGAAGAATGTATATTCTGTTGATTTGGGGTGGAGAGTTCTATAGATGTCTATTAGGTCTGCTTGCTGCAGAGATGAGTTCAATTCCTGGATATCCTTGTTAACTTTTTGTCTCGTTGATCTGTCTAATGTTGACAGTGGAGTGTTGAAGTCTCCCATTATTATTGTATGGGAGTCTAAGTCTCTTTGTAAGTCTCTAAGGACTTGCTTTATGAATCTGGGTGCTCCTGTATTGGGTGCATATATATTTAGGATAGTTAGCTCTTCCTGTTGAATTGATCCCTTTACCATTATGTAATGGCCTTCTTTGTCTCTTTTGATCTTTGATGGTTTAAAGTCTGTTTTATCAGAGACTAGGATTACAACCCCCGCTTTTTTTTGTTCTCCATTTGCTTGGTAAATCTTCCTCCATCCCTTTATTTTGAGCCTATGTATGTCTCTGCGTGTGAGATGGGTCTCCTGAATACAGCAGACTGATGGGTCTTGACTCTTTATCCAGTTTGCCAGTCTGTGTCTCTTAATTGGAGCATTTAGTCCATTTACATTTAAGGTTAAGATTGTTATGTGTGAACTTGATCCTGCCATTATGATATTAACTGGTTATTTTGCTCGTTAGTTGATGCAGTTTCTTCCTAGCCTCGATGGTCTTTACATTTTGGCATGTTTTTGCAATGGCTGGTACCGGTTGTTCCTTTCCATGTTTAGTGCTTCCTTCAGGGTCTCTTGTAAGGCAGGCCTAGTGGTGACAAAATCTCTAAGCATTTGCTTATCTGTAAAGGATTTTATTTCTCCTTCACTTATGAAACTTAGTTTGGCTGGATATGAAATTCTGGGTTGAAAATTCTTTTCTTTAAGAATGTTGAATATTGGCCCCCACTCTCTTCTGGCTTGTAGAGTTTCTGCCGAGAGATCTGCTGTGAGTCTGATGGGCTTCCCTTTGTGGGTAACCCGACCTTTCTCTCTGGCTGCCCTTAAGATTTTTTCCTTCATTTCAACTTTGGTGAATCTGGCAATTCTGTGTCTTGGAGTTGCTCTTCTCGAGGAGTATCTTTGTGGCGTTCTCTGTATTTCCTGGATTTGAATGTTGGCCTGCCCTACTAGGTTGGGGAAGTTCTCCTGGATGATATCCTGAAGAGTGTTTTCCAACTTGGTTCCATTTTCCCCCTCACTTTCAGGCACCCCAATCAGACGTAGATTTGGTCTTTTTACATAATCCCATACTTCTTGCAGGCTTTGTTCATTTCTTTTTCTTCTTTTTTCTTTTGGTTTCTCTTCTCGCTTCATTTCATTCATTTGATCCTCAATCGCTGATACTCTTTCTTCCAGTTGATCAAGTCGGTTACTGAAGCTTGTGCATTTGTCACGTATTTCTCGTGTCATGGTTTTCATCTCTTTCATTTCGTTTATGACCTTCTCTGCATTAATTACTCTAGCTGTCAATTCTTCCACTTTTTTTTCAAGATTTTTAGTTTCTTTGCGCTGGGTACGTAATTCCTCCTTTAGCTCTGAGAAATTTGATGGACTGAAGCCTTCTTCTCTCATCTCGTCAAAGTCATTCTCCGTCCAGCTTTGATCCGTTGCTGGCGATGAGCTGCGCTCCTTTGCCGGGGGAGATGTGCTCTTATTTTTTGAATTTCCAGCTTTTCTGCCCTGCTTTTTCCCCATCTTTGTGGTTTTATCTGCCTCTGGTCTTTGATGATGGTGATGTACTGATGGGGTTTTGGTGTAGGTGTCCTTCCTGTTTGATAGTTTTCCTTCTAACAGTCAGGACCCTCAGCTGTAGGTCTGTTGGAGATTGCTTGAGGTCCACTCCAGACCCTGTTTGCCTGGGTATCAGCAGCAGAGGCTGCAGAAGATAGAATATTGCTGAACAGCGAGTGTACCTGTCTGATTCTTGCTTTGGAAACTTCCTCTCAGGGGTGTACTCCACCCTGTGAGGTGTGGGGTGTCAGACTGCCCCTAGTGGGGGATGTCTCCCAGTTAGGCTACTCAGGGGTCAGGGACCCACTTGAGCAGGCAGTCTGTCCCTTCTCAGATCTCAACCTCCGTGTTGGGAGATCCACTGCTCTCTTCAAAGCTGTCAGACAGAGTCGTTTGCGTCTGCAGAGGTTTCTGCTGCTTTTTTGTTGTTGTTGTTGTTGTTGTGTAGCTGTGCCCTGTCCCCAGAGGTGGAGTCTACAGAGACAGGCAGGTTTCCTTGAGCTGCTGTGAGCTCCACCCAGTTGGAGCTTCCCAGCAGCTTTGTTTACCTACTTAAGCCTCAGCAATGGCGGGTGCCCCTCCCCCAGCCTCGCTGCTGCCTTGCCGGTAGATCACAGACTGCTGTGCTAGCAATGAGGGAGGCTCCGTGGGCGTGGGACCCTCCCGGCCAGGTGTGGGATATGATCTCCTGGTGTGCCTGGTTGCTTAAAGCGCAATATTGGGGTGGGAGTTACCCGATTTTCCAGGTGTTGTGTGTCTCAGTTCCCCTGGCTAGGAAAAGGGATTCCCTTCCCCCTTGCGCTTCCCAGGTGAGGCGATGCCTCGCCCTGCTTCAGCTCTCGCTGGTCGGGCTGCAGCAGCTGACCAGCACCGATCGTCCGGCACTCCCCAGTGAGATGAACCCAGTACCTCAGTTGAAAATGCAGAAATCACCGGTCTTCTGTGTCGCTCACGCTGGGAGTTGGAGACTGGAGCTGTTCCTATTCGGCCATCTTGCTCCGCTCTTTTGATTCTTAACTTGACTAATTTGATTAGTGTTTCCCTCAAACTGTTTCCTGAGCTCACCTTTATCTTAAAATATTCCTTAAACTACTGTCTTCTGAAAAACTTATTTAAACAATTGAATTTGAGGTTATGATTTTTAATATTCTTTATATAATAATTTCAAGGTGTCTGAATTCTGCATGTAACAAGTAAATAATGGGTTGTTACTTGAGGCAGCACACTAGTAACAGTGCATGCTGGAGCCAGCAGACCCAGGCACAAGCCCAGCTTCTCATAGCCATGTGATCTCAGGAAGTGACCCACTAGAGTCTGTTTGTGCATCTGCAAGCTGGGAGTGATAACCACAGTGCCCACCTTATGGGGGCATTCAAAGGATTAATAGATAATCCACATAAAACTCTTAGCAAGGTGCATTGCATTGAGTAGTGCTTAATAAAGATTAACTCTTGCAAATGGAGACTGGGAGCAAATTGTGAAAGAACAAGTGAAGGGAGATATAAATTCACATGTTTATACAAGGGTGAAGCTGGAGGTAAGGCTCCTTTTTCATATGCAATCAAAAATCATTTCATGAAGGTGATGTGATTTCAGAATCTCCCATGTTAGTACAGAAAGAATATTCAAGGCATCATAAATATTCCAGGCACCATTTTCTTCTTAGCACAAGCAAGCATTAGAGATAGAAATTGAATGATTAGAGAGATCAAGTATTAAGCAGGTCTTCCTAAGAGATGAGCGGAAGGTATGGAAACTTCAGTAGCAGGCATCTCTAAAATACAAGATAAAGGATCAGAATTGACATGTAGCTGAGTCAGAAGCTTCTGTGTAAACCCAGCAAAAGAGACATGGTATGCATTCAGATTCGGCCATCAGCATTAATGCTCAGCTAAATAGTATTAAGAATAAGAACAATTACAAACAGAGAAAGAAAAATAGAAGCAACTTTGAGGCACTGGCAGAGACATAATTTAGGTATCTGAACTTTGGTTTTAGTGATGTGGTGCGACTTGAAAAACCCAAGTTGGAAGAACAAAGAATCAAGCTCATCGTGAGGATCAACACTGATAAAAACCAGTTGAAAACTATCGAAGAGAAAATCCTGAGAATGCTCTTTACCTCTGAAGGAAATATTCTGGACAATGAAGAACTTATTGACACACTGCAGGATTCAAAGGCAAGTAAAATATTTTTAGTATTTATGGAAAGTATGTTACTTCAAAAGTTATAACTACAGCCTTTGAGGGTCCTGTAAGGGCTTTTAAAGCAAGACGGGGGCCACACTGGGCTTCCATGGACACACAGATGGGTGCCTGCCTGTCAGGGCTCCTTGCCAACCACAGAAACTTGGAGAAACTGTAGACCACCGCTCCTCTTGTCTTGTCTGCATTTCTTAAATAAAACACATAATGTAAAGAACTGGGACAAGATATAAATTGAAAGGAACAAACACAACAAACTTTCATATGAATGCCATCACCTGCAGGAAGCCTCTCTCTGATATTCCCAGTTGGAACTAACTTCCTCCTCCTCAGAATTTCTGTAGTGTCTTATCTGAATCTCTACTACAGCACTTGTCACTATTTACCCTATGTCACAGTTATCCAATTACATGGCTTATCTCTTCTCTTGGGTTGTTAAGTTCTCTGCAGTGGGAATCTGTGAATAGTTCATTTTGATATTCCTTCTCCAAGGATTACACATGGTGGTTGCACACAATTGGTACTCAACAAAAACATGTTGATAGTAAGATGAAGTTTTACCTTAAACTTAAAATTCTTCAGTACATTATTTCTCAGATTCAAACCATCATTTAAGGAGTGTTTACTAAGAACACAGCTTACAAAATGATTTTCATCCACTTGTGAGAAACAAAATAATTTACTAAAATAACATCCCCTTGACTTTATTAAGCCAGAAGCACATAGGTTATCTTTTTTGCTTTTGTTGACATCAAAACTGGTTGACTGCTTTATGTCGTACCGCCCTTGAGATTGCAGTATTAAAACAGTAATAAGCAAGTAATTTGGGGCCTCTGTTTTCTTCCTCTCTCCTTTAGCTTTTTTGTTCATAGATCTCTTTATCCTCCTCTCGTTTATTCTTCCTTGGGATTTTTATTCCTGGCAGTTGTCTGTTAACCCACTTGTTTTTATTTTTAGCAAAGTTTTACATGCCAACTCTTTAAAGAATGAAATATTTCTATAAGGCTTATTACGAAAAATAGCATTCCCTGCCTTCTCTTCCCACCAGCCACCCATGCCTCCCTTCACAGAGGCAGCTTTCTTGATTTTTTATTTTTTGTTTTTTATTTTGTTTTGTTTTGTTTTGTTTTGTTTTGAGACAGGGTATCGCTCTGTCACCCGGGCTGGAGTGCAGTGGCATGATCATGACTCACTTCAGCCTTTATCTCCCGGGTTCAACCCATCCTCCTCCATCAGCCTCCTGAATATCTGGGACCACAAATGCACAACACCATGCCCAACTAATTTTTGACTTTTTTATTTTTTATTTTTTGTAGAGACAGTGTCTCACTATGTTGCCCAGGCTAGTCTTAAACTCCTAGCCTCAAGCAATCCCCCTGCCTTGACCTCCCAAAGTGTTGGAATTACAGGAATGAATCACTGTGCCAGCCAAAGCAGCTACTTTCATTTTGCATCTTAATCTGTACCCCAACACACACACACACACACACACACACACACACACCCCTTCCCATCCTCTGGCCTCCCACTGTAGTTATATCCTGATTATAATAAATGTTAACATTGCCTAAGGGTGAAGATCTGGCTCTAAGTATTTGGGGTCTGAGAGGAGAAGAAGGGCTAGGGTCTCAGCATCCAGTGTGCATACAGTCACCCAGTCACTCTGTTTTAGTTCCTTCCTTCCGTCAAAAATCCCTCTGTTTTACTTTCTCCAAAGGAAATTTCTATTTTTTCTGCCAGGATGAGAAAGGGACAAACCCCTGGCCGTGGGTGGCGTAGGAAGATGACCTGGGGAGTCCTACCACCAATTCTTATTTTAAGCCCTTCCCACTTCCAAGAGTGCTTCTTGCACTAATTCTTAAGCCTTTGAGGAGGATTCTGTTTTATAAATTGGGTGAGTTCATGGCTATCCACTTTTGCCAGTGTAGGAATCCATTTTTATGGGTGTGCTAAGTCATTGCCACCCTTCTGTCTGCTTTTCAGTTCCCAGAATTCATTGATATTTCCTCTCCCATTCTTCCTATCTTTATGGGTTTACTCTGCATTTTTAAGCCTTTTCCTACAATTTTAATGTAGCTTCAGTAGGAAGTGAAGGTAGATACACATGCAATGACTGCCATCTTTATCTATAAGCTGGTTTATTTGTTTTGCAAGGAGCTGCCTTGGAGTCATCCTTTCTATAGAGCAGGGATCAACCTGATCTTTGGCTGCATTTCCTGCCACTTCTTGGCTACAGTTTATATGCCTCTCAACTCTCAGAATCCTTACATAAAAATATGTCTTATATTCTCTAAACGTGGCTGAAACCTCAAGTCTGTAGGGCATAGTGTCTACAAGTAGTTGCCAAACTCAACAGAGGCATATAGTATTCTAATATTCTTTGGCAAAGAGAAGAAAACGATCCACTTTCCTTCTCTTTAGCCCTGGGTTCTACATTATCAGTGCCTTGTGCTCCCTAAGACATAAAGAATTATTTGTTAGTGGGCCTGCATGATCCACCAGCTGCTCCCATATCAACTTTTTTTTTTCTACTTGGATTTGAAAGCTTTAGTTGAGTCCCATATTAAGATAGGGGTTTCCTACTCAATTCTGCCCTTTATTTCCCCTTCGGCTCCCTGAGGGGATATTACAGGGAGAGTTTGAACTTTCTGATTCCTGGAAACAGCGTCTGCACTGAATCCTTCCCCTCCCTTTCCTGGTGGGCTGGGGTAAACAGTCTAGACTTACACTCTTTATTATGGTAGGTAGCCACTAGCCATAGGTGGCCGTTGAGCACTTCAAATATGGCTAACCTGAATTAAGATGTGTTGGTAGTGTAAAATACACAACAGATTTCAAGGGCTAAATCCGAAGAAACAAAATATCTCAGTAACTTTCATGTGGATTATATGTTGATAAAATATTTGAGGTATATTAAAAATATATTATTAAAATTAATGTCACTTATTTTTTATTTTTAATAAATTTAGAAAATGTATGATTATGTGGCTCACATTCTATTTCCATTGAAAAGCACTGGTCTATACAGGAACTTGATGATTCCTTTTAGCTTTGATGGAGCAAATACTGAGCAGTCAGTTCCCTTGATGATTTTTCATGGTCCCTGCTCTAGACCCTTTGACTTTCTAGAGACAAAAGGATCTCCCAACCTAGGGATATCCACCTCTGAAAAACAGTGGGGGAAGGGAGAGGAGGCAGGGACAGACAGCAGTAGAAAGAGAGAGACTGAGAGATACAGAGAAAGGAATCTTGAAAGTACACTGGGCAGAGGGCTCCCCAGACCCACAAACCCAAAATGCAGAAAACCAAAAGACCTTGAAAGCATCTCTAACTCACTTAGGGTTATAATCCTCCACAAACAACAGCTTCTATCCCATATGTCTATACCTGGGAATACTAGGTAAAGAACAAGAATATTAGTCACCCTTGTTATTCCAGGGAGGGATGTGGTGCCACTCACTGCCTCCAAGCCACTCTCTACTCCCTTCTTTCGGGCATTTTCCTGGGTATCCCTTCTCCTTTCATTCCTTCATTCATTGTGCGAGCCCTGGACTGCTCACAAAGAAGTTCGGGAGCAATTCAGAGTGCCACGATAGTGTTTGCATTGCAGGAGTAACTCAGATTGAGTCTCAGAGACGTGCTGCTTCTATGTTTTCAAAGCTACTTGTATTGCTTGCCACTCTCTGCCTATTCCTAACTCTGGAAGGAAGAAAGGTCAATGAACTCTGAGACTCAGTCATTCCACCTGGGGACCCCTTACTATAATCACCAACTCATTCTATCCTTATTTCTTCCCTAGACCTAACTGGATACATTCCAGATGTCCCACTATTTTTCTGGAACAGATCCCTAAGAACTTGTTATTGTATGTTTATTCAGATCACTTCTGGTGCCATTAAAACCAGGCTGGAAGAAGCAGAGTCCACTGAGCAGATGATCAATGTGGCTCGTGAGAAGTATCGCCCAGTGGCCACTCAAGGCTCTGTAATGTACTTTGTCATTGCAAGCCTCTCAGAAATAGATCCTATGTACCAGTATTCATTAAAATATTTTAAACAGGTAAGTGTGTTCTTGTTGTTAATGAAAGTCATCTCTTTGGCCTCTATTACACCTGTTGAATTACTTCTTACCTCACACAAGCCATAAGTCTAGTTATCAGGTAGAATCTCCCAGGTGCACACATGGTTCAAGAGTGGTTCCAGTCAGGCATAGTGGCTCACACCTGTAATCCCAGCACTTTGGGAGGCCGAGGTGGGTGGATCACCTGAGGTCAGGAATTACCCTGGCCAACATGGGGAAATCCCATCTCTACGAAAAATACAAAAATTAGCCAGGCATAGTGGCGGGTGCCTGTAATCCCAGCTACTCGGGAGGCTGGAGCGGGAGAATTGCTTGAACCCAGGAGGTGGATGTTTCAATGTGCCAAGATCGTGCCACTGTACTCCAGCCTGGGTGACAGAGCAAGACTCTGTCTCAAAAAAAATTTTTTTTAATTTTAAAAAAAGAGTGGTTTCACCAGCCCTTCCAAAGATGCGGTTTTTAGAATAGAGTTAGTGATTATTTTTTATATATATGTGTGTGTATATATACAATTTAGAATTTTTTTAAAGATTTGATTGCCCAGTATGCACAGAACACTGTAGAGGAAGAGAAGAAAGCTGCTTTGCAAGTTTCATTTGCTCCTGACTTCCTTAACTAACTAGCATGCTTATTTTCCTTCATGCCTGCCTTTCTTTCTTAAGAGTCACAGCTCAGTCCCATTTCTTTAGACATCCTCTGCAGTAATCTAGATTCCTTTCCACTGTTAGTGTTTTCTGTTGTATCTCAAGTCCGAACAGCACTGACCTTAATCAAATTGGTTTAAGTATCTTTTATTTCCCAAACCTTTTATGCAACAACCTGTCCCTCTTCCTTCCCTGCGTCCACTTTTGACTTACAGGGATCTCTTTCCTTTGTTTCTGTCCCACTTTCACCATATGACTATGAGACTCTTGTTTTATTTCACCCTCTCTTCTTTATCTCATATTCACAGTTGAATTTCATCTGCTGTCTCGTGAGTAGGATGTTTTCACTCCTTATCCTCTTTGTAGCAGCATTCGTTTTTTCCAAAAGCAAATTCAATGCCACAAAGCTTCAGCAGGCGATGTCAATTTTGCTAAAGACTTCCAGGGAAGACAGAGAGTTTGCATTACTCACTACACAGCAAGACTTACCAAGCATCTGCATCAGAGGTTCTCTCCAGAGGTTCACTCCAGAGGTTCTCTCAGGGGCCAGAGGCCTCCTCTCAGCCCACCCAACCACAGCCTCCCAGGCTCAGTCTTCCCATCAGCTCCTACTCCCTCTTGGCAGTGCTATCTCCTTTTCTGGGCAAAACAGTTTAACTTACTCTTACTTTTCTGTTCATCCATGCTTATACCCTACCCATGACATAACTCAGTCAACAAAGGCCTCTCCCTCCATACGTGCCACTCAGTAGAAAACAGTGGAGAATAGTAAACATAAAACTCTTTCCCTGCAACACATCTCTATTTCCTGTTATATGCCCCTGTATAGTCAATGCTGGCTCACACACCTGGAAGCCAGGCCAGTCTAGGCCTAGTGTTTTCAAAACACTGTTCCACAGACCTAGGTCCTAAATGAATTTTCACAGATATTGCCCATCAACACAATTTAGACTCTATAGCCTGGAATTCAAAGCCACATCCAGCCTGTCCCTGTTTCATCTCTCCAGTCACATTTCTCACAACTCCTGTGCAACAGCCAAATTGATCCATTTACATTCCCAAGACTAACTGGATGCTTTTGTGTTTCTGACACTCCCTCTGTTTGGAATGCCCTTCCTCCCAACCCAAATGCCACCTTCTCCACCAAAGCCTGCTACTGGGGCTGCAAACATTTAGAGGCTGACTGGAATGAACGTCCAAAATGGCTGACTCACATGGCTGGGCTGTCACCCATGGCACCTGCAGTGGCCTCTCTATGTGGCTTGGGTTTCTCACTGCAGGGCAACTGGGTTCCAAGAAGGCCTCTCCCCAAAGTAAATGTTCAAAGAAACCAAGATGGGAGCTCTAGGACTTCTGACCTAATCTTGGATTTCATGCAACATCAATTCGGCTACAGTCTTGTGGTCAGTCAAATCACTAGGATAGTCCAGGTTTGAGAGAAGGAGATTTAGACTCCACCTCTCAATGGGAAGAGTAGCAAACAGTTTCAGCAGTCTTTATCCAAAACATTTGATATGCTTCATCTGGCATAATGTACCCCACGTTGCCTTGTGTGGTTTTCTTCTCTCTCCTGCTGGAGCCTGAACTCCCAGGAGGCAAAAATGAAGCCTTACCCATCCCATATCCCCAATGGTGCTTAGCGCCACATAATGCTCATGAGTGTTTCATGAATGAAGAGTCTGTTTTGATCTCTGCATATAACATTCCAACAATTCTTCTTGAACTTCAAATAGTCAAACAATTCTTATGACAGCTTGATTTTTTCTCTAGAGGTCTTATTTAGTACCCTTGATAATGGTTGGAGGTCCAGGAACAATTTCTGTTTCCAGGAGAGAATGGAAATGAGGAATTGAAAGAAATGGGAGTCAAATTGTTTAGATAGGCCTGGGCTGTCTTTCAACAAGATGTTTATTTTAGCAGCCTTTAAAAGCCATCTGTACTGGGTTCAAACCTCAATTCCTAGAGGCAAGGGTTTGGGTTCTCATATCTCTGCTCCCTTCCTTTAGTTGGCAGGTATTAACGCAAGCAAAATAAGGATTACCAAATCCTGTAATGCCACCTAAATGACTTTTTGATAATACTTTTCTTATCCTGGGTGTTTTGGAATTTATGCTCTTCAAGGTTTTAAAATCTCCTTCAAGAAATAAAATTGAAAAGGCCCTAAAATATCTTGGGCTGAAAGTAAAAGTGATACTGGATGAATCATGAAAGCTCTGGAGTTCTACAGATTAGAAGGGAAACCAGAAATCCAAAACATATTTGTAGATGACAGTCTTGGCCAGGATACCCTCTACCAAACCCATTTCACAGTGAAATTCTTTAGAGAATTTTGAGATTTACCGGTTGTATTTTGGTACCATATTTATCACATATTCACTGGGCTTTAACCTCTATGCTTCTTGTTAGGTTGTTAAAGAGGGCTGAGTCCTCTTTTCTCCTGAGTGTGTTAAAACAAAACTCTATTGCCCTTGTCAACCAAACTTTCAGGAGAATCAACAAGGACTTTCCCAATTCCCTACAATAATTGTAGGCTTCCTCTAAGCCCTTTTAACGTGGGGGAATGGAGACCTATTTTGGTGAGGAGACTGACACAATCAGGCCCTTTCCCTTTGTGCTCCATCCTATTAGTAGAAGAAGTGGGTAGGAGAGGCCTGCACAGCCTCAGCACAGTATTTCTAGGAAGTAGTGGAGGACACGTCTTGACCCTGATCTGCTTTGGTCCTTAGAGGGCTTCTAGCTGCCAGTCTGTTTTGATTGGTCTGCCCTCACCATGAACATATATCTTGATCCCAGGGATTGGGCAGGTACTACCTCCCTTCCCACTTTACCCCTCAGGCTGCAGATCCTGAGACACAAGCACATGCTCCTCGGGGCCCTGGTGGGACTTCCCTGAGTCTCTGTTGCAAGATCCCTCCTTGTTCCATGACTTCCATGGAAGGCCACATATTCAGGCTCTGCTCAGCTTCCTCACACAGCTTGGGACCTTTAGAAATTTTTGATCTTCCTTCCACTCCACTTAGAAGTTGCAGAAAATGGGTAGGACTACGTCAGGCCTAATCCCTCAATGCCACCATCTCTACTGCCTTACCAATATCTTTATAATATGGGGCACCTTTGTGCTAGTAATTCTCCTTTCAAAATTTACAGGTAGGAAACAGGGTAGAAATCTCCTTTAAAATCACCAAAATCAGTTTCTCTTAAATTTCAAGGAAAATTCTAGCACATTATTTCTACACCCTAAGAATTATCTTGGGGAAGTGCTAAGAAATAAGCATGAGCTTACCTTGCTCTTACATCTCTCACCCCAAAATGCAGGGTTTATCAAATCTGGGTTGAAGATGTTAAAAAACTGGTCCTGCCAGCTCACCACCATTTTCCAAAGTTTCATGTCTCACATCAAGATGATGCTTTTGAATATTGTCAAGAACTTGGCATTAGTCCATTTCTTAAAAATAGGAGAGAAAGGGGAGTATAGAAAACAAATATCATATATCACTTTGGGATGAATTCTAGACTTTTTCATAGTACAGTAAGTCCTCACTTAATGCTGAGAATAGGTTCTTGGAAACTGTGACTTTGTTAAGCAAAATGACATATAATGAAATCAATTTTTTTGGTCTCATCAGTGTAATAGCAAAATGACTTTGAATGCAAGGTTGTTCATAATTCAAAGACCTGCTGTGCATAATTTCACTTAAAGCCTCAGTTTCCAAGAACCTATCGGCCACATTGAGGACTTACTGTATTCATCTCCCATGCTGCCGTTTACTCACTGAATGCGAACAAGGGAGACAGAGATTTTTTCTTCTCTACAGAGAATGAATTAAATCAGAGACGTTGATAGAGCTCTCTTTCACACAGTTGTTCAATACCACCATTGAAACTTCTGTAAAGACGGAAAATCTACAACAGCGCCTGGACATACTGCTAGAACAAACTCTTCTAACTGCTTATGTCAATGTTTCAAGAGGACTTTTTGAACAACATAAACTCATCTACAGCTTTATGCTCTGTGTTGAGATGATGCGTCAGCAAGGAACCCTAACTGATGCTGAATGGAATTTCTTTCTCCGAGGTTCTGCAGGATTGGAAAAGGTACCTGATTCTCATTTAGATGATGATTCATATGGTCCGGCTGTGTCCCCACCCAAATCTCATTTTGAATTGTAGCTACCATAATTCCCATGTGCTCTAGGATGGACCTGGTGGGAGATAACTGAATCACGGGTGCAGTTTCCCCCATACTGTTCTCGTGGTAGTGAATAAGTCTCATGAGACCTGATGGTTTTATAAGGGGAAAACCCTTTCACTTCGTTTTCATTCTCTCTCGCCTGCTGCCATGTAAGATGTGCCTTTTACCTTCTGCCATGATTGTGAGGCCTCCCTAGTCACATGGAACTGTGAGTCCATTAAACCTCTTTTTCCTTATAAATTACCCATTCTCAGCTATGTC
Organism: Theropithecus gelada; assembly: GCF_003255815.1. Taxonomy (NCBI): domain Eukaryota; kingdom Metazoa; phylum Chordata; class Mammalia; order Primates; family Cercopithecidae; genus Theropithecus; species Theropithecus gelada. The sequence continues at coordinate 105,788,188 of NC_037681.1, forward strand.
TTCATCAGCAGCATGAAAACAGAATAATACTATGATCGTTATTCTAGATAGAGCCCACAAGCACCTACCAGTGCTCGGTGGTGACTCTGGTGGCTGAAGGCCATACATTTGGCTCTGTGGTCCAGTGGAGGGGAATTGAGGTCAGGAGGCCCATGTTATAACTCAGCTCTGCCTCCAACTAACTGCTAACTGTATAATGTATCATTTAGCCTCTGTATGGAGCACTGTCCTCACCTATAGAAAAGGAATGTTGGGAGTAACCAATGAGCTAATAGAAGTGAACATGTTTTGAAAAGCTGACCCTCTTACAAATGTAAAGAGTTAAAATCCAGTAAAAGTTGTAATTCACAGACTTAGCAATAGTTTTTTTAAAAACCATGACCCTCTCTTGCCTGGAGATACATCTCATTATAAAGCATGGAAAGTGACAAAATGACTTGATTGTCACCTTCTGTAATATTGTAAAACGAGTTCTGCTGCAGTTCCCTTCTTTGTGTTCATCTGCTTGTCCTGCTTGCTCCAGTCCCTTAAACTGGCCTAACCCACACATGTACCACAAAGCTAGTGGCCCACAGAGGTGAGCCCCTAAACCTTGCCTACAATTTGGTCTCTGCTCCACTCTAAATTCTTGGCTCTGTCCAACTCTGCAAGTCTCAAGTCCTGTCCTTGGCCCCTGCAGAGCTGACATCTGCACCTGTTTGCCAGTATTTGAACCCCAGTGTATCACTAGGAGGTTGAACCTGATGCTTTTATTTGACTCGCAGCACCCCATGCTCCCAGAAAAAGTCCAGACAAGACATCTCCACCAGATGTTCCTTCCTCCCTGACCCCCATCCGTTTTGCATACACACATATTCTGTGACTCCTCTCTTAATGTGTCTTATCCTCGTAATCACAGTTCATATTCACAGAGAGCTTGCTATGTGTTTTATGTATATCAACTCCCTTATTCCTCTCAGTATTCTTCTTGGGTAATTTCCTAATTTTTATCTCTAGTCTATGATAAGATAGTTAGGCACGGAAAGGTTAAGTAACTTGTCCTGATCACACACTTAATAGGACCTGGAACCAGGATTTGAACACTTGCAGTCTATAAAGCCTGCTCTCTTAGCCAGTTCACTCTACTGCTGGCTGTTAGCCACTCAGCCAGGCCCTGCCCTGTGTGCTTTCGCCCTTCCTTCCTCACTGCAGCCTTGTCAACAGCTCTTCTTACAGTTTTCTCACACAGAGACTCAAAGAGGTTAAAGAGCTTTCCAAAATCACCTAGTGCATGACACAGTCTGATTCAAAGCTGTGTCTGAGCTCCCAAAGCCCATGTCCATTCCAACACCACCTACTTCTCATGAACAGCATATTTTGAAAAGTTTAAAATATGTTTTAAATACCATCAAACTCAAAACTTAAAATTACCATCGTCAGAAACTTCTCTGAATTATTTTTAATTAAACTGTCTTTTTCCTCATGGTAGACATAAGGAAATTGGAAGGATTCTTGACTAATAATTATTTTTAGAAATGTATTTGGGGGCATATTTTATATGGTCACTTCATTTGACGTTTTGACACTAGTATTTTCTATTTTTATCGTAAGTGCTACATTGTTTTTTGCTACATTCGTTAGGATCTAAATTAGATTTTCTGGAATAACCTTGGAAGCCAACTTCCATACATAAAACTTTTTCTGGGGAAAAATGTGCACTGAGTTCCAAACACCTATGACAAGATTGTATCATTATGCAAGGAGATGGTGCAACAAAAGGGCTCTGGAAGAGACCTAGAAAGAATAAAAGAAGAGTGTCCAGGATGGGAGGAGAGAGAGGAAGGAGATACATGCCCCATGGAATCTGGAGTTGACTGGATGCACTAGATAAAGAAAATCCAGATGAGAAAATCCAGATGACCTTTCTAGAAGGTCGCAACAACAAAAGGCAGGGGGGGATGCTGTGGTCTGCAGCTGGAGACTGGCTGTTGTGAGCAGAAGTAGGCATTTCCAGGATTGAACCACAACAGTTAGAATTTAGGGACAAATAGAAACAACTGGAACCAATACACAAAGCCTCAAGCATCTGCAGGTTTCTATTACATGTGGACAAGGTAAATGGATTTCTGCAAATTGAGGTCTCCAGGCTATTCTCATTGGTTATATTCAGTCTGTACAACTAATGTTTTTAAACGATGATATTTTAAACAGGGGTGTCCAGTCTTTTGGCTTTCTTGGGCCACATTGGAAGAAGAATTGTCTTGGGCCACACATAAAATACACTAACGATAGCTGATGAACTTTAAAAAAAAATCGCAAAAGAAAAATCTCATAAGGTTTTAAGAAAGTTTACGAATTCGTGTTGGTCCACATTCAAAACCGTCCTAGGCTGCATGTGGCCTGTGGGCCATGGGTTGGACAAACATTTTTTAAAGCATTTTCTCTTAATGCCAGGAATCCAAAAAATGATGCTAGCATGTAATAATAGCATAACCAGAAAACTTTACATGATATCTATTTCCTGGAAAATTCATTAAAATTTGTGCAGAGACCAGTGATTTGTTTTACACATTATTATTAGAGATCAGAATACAGCAAAACCACTCAGAATTCTGCATTAGATATTTGTAAATGCCTGTGAACATTAACTAATCTAAGAGTCTTTGAGGGGTTTATCTAGGATCAAGATGTAACACAGGGAAATGCCACTTCCAGCATGACAGTGTGAGGATCTTCACATACCTGCTCCCCAGCAAAACTGTTGAAAATTATGTAAGGATCATTTAAAGTATCTGGAAATGGTCCCAGGCACATACAGCAAATGAATAAACATTTATTTGAGATAATTTATTAGAGGCTCAGTAAGGACACCAAGAGTCTGTGGTCTTTGAACCTAGACCCACTGCCTCCCTTCCTGCTCCCAGCTTAGTGAGATAGGAACTGCACTCCAGACTGATGCAGCTAAGAGCACAGGGCTCCTGCTTACTCCCCACTGCCAGTTAAAGAGCCATATTCCTGAGAAAGACAGGACATCAGCATTTCTCATCCTGCCCACAGCTACCTACTGCTGAAGCTAAGTTCCAGTTGAGTGCAGCCAAAAGGTGGGGCTGCCTTCTTCCACCCAGCCCCCACTGGGGAGACTGAGGCTTCATGTTTGGTGCAGCATCACTGTTGTTCCAGCTCCTAAGATAGTAGTTCATCAATGGCAGAGGCAAGCTGAGGAGACCTGAGGCTACTGTCTTCCCACCCATGGCGTACTCAGCTCCTGGAATATGCCTCTGCGAAAAGTGCAACATTGTCATGCCCCTGGGATTTTGCCTGAGTGGGAGAAGCAACCCATAAAACAGATAGTTCCTTATCTCCTCACAGAGTAACTGACTTCATTTCCAACACAGTATGGAAAAGTTTAAGCCTAATGATGCTCTCTAAAACAATAAAGGTTGTAGTGAAAGGCAATTGAAAGGAAACTGATGGAATTACCGGACAGAGAGACAACACTATAAACCAGCTGGTTTGCCAGAGATTAAGAGAAGACACTGAAGCCTGCCAAAGACCAGAAGAAAACCCAAACACTGACCTTAGCAACTCCTTCAAATGGGCCCAAATTTGAATGTTTTAGTCTGAGGAGAAATTTGTCCCCAAGAGCATTGTTAAAAACATTAGAGCAATCAGCCCACAATTAGTGGTGCTTGACAGCTAGGTGCAGTCAAGGAAAACTATCAAAAAGAGCCCTGAAAAAGCTATGAACATCCCAGGGTAACTGTGGGCATTCCTAAGGCTGCACCCCTTGAGGAGCAACATTAGAGGCTTAATGTTGTACAGGGGTTGTGGAGAGACTCCACTAAAATAATCCAGTCAGTTATTAAACAAATAAGCAAGTAACAGTAAGAAGCCTTTGGGTAAAGGGTGCATGCTCAGAGTTGCTACACTGCATTACAGGTTGAGTATTCCTTAATTCAAGATGCCTAGGCCCAGAAGCATTTCAGATTTGGGGTTTTTTCAGTTTTTGGAATACTTCCATTATACTTACTGGTTAAACATATGTCTGCACAAAAATTTGGACACGAATATTCATAACAGCATTGTTTATACTAGTCAAAAGATGGAAATGTCCAAATGTCCAATAGCCCAAATGTCCATCAACTGATATATAAATAAAATGTGGTATATTTATACAATGGAATATTATTCAACCATAAGAAGGAATGAAGTACTGATAACGTGCTACAACATGGATGAAACTTGAAAATACTAAGCTGTCTGTCACAAAAGCCCACATATTATATAATTTGATTTACATGAAGTGTCCATAATAGGCAAATATATAGAGACAGTAAGTAGTTTAGCAGTTGCTTAGGGCTCAAGGGATGGGATTAAAGGGGAGTAATGGCTAATGAGTGCACAGTATCTTTTTGAAGAAATTAAATGTTCTAAATTGTGATGGTGGGTGTACCCATCTGTGAATATACTGAAATCATTAGATTATATACTTCAAATGGATGAATTGCTTAGTATGTGAATTGTATCTCAATAAACCTGTTTTTAAATGTAGTAGGGAACCTTGGGCAAATATTCAGGAAATTTTGAAGAACTAGTTTCTGTCTTACAATCACAGTTATTTCTCTGTCTCTTTTAAAACTGTTTGCCCACATGTAAGTGCTTCACGGAATATTGCCAAATGGCATAACACTTCTCCCAGAAGTTTCTGAGAATATCTAAAATAATTAGGCAAACACTTACCAGAGCTGGAATTAGGTTGCCATTTGTCTTGCTACTGATACTGCTCCATACTCAGCTTTCTCTGTCTCCTAGGGGTGAGAACATCTGGTAATCTGATTTGGAGACTCGTTCTCTAGAGAAAAATTATTAACCATAGGAATATTTGGCGAGTGGGGAAAGATTGGTGTGGGGTGTTGGAAAACAGGCTGAAAGTAGCAGATTTAATTGATCAACTTTGTTTTCTGTAAATGTCAATCTGAAAAGTTTTTAGCAGCTGTACTTCTGTGCAAAGGTCCACAATTAGAATTGATTCAACACTGTTTCTATTTCACCATATTGTACTACTTGTCCTAGGAAAATGGTTATTTTAACTTACTGTTAGAGCTTGATTTTTCAGTTGGACAAAGTGAAAGTATATTTTGTGATTGCCTTTGTGAATTGTTATTCATTTTCTTTCTGTCTTCAAATAGGAACGCCCACCTAAGCCTGAAGCTCCCTGGCTACTTACTGCTACATGGTTCGCTTGCTGTGACTTGGAAGAATCATTTCCAGTTTTTCGTGGACTTACCCAAAATATATTGTCACATCCTATTTCTATACGCTTAGGTAATGTGACAAAAAGAACCTGCTGAGGAGGCTTATAAACAGGCTCTTGAATCCTAATCTTAATGTTTTCTTTAACCTCTTCTGCAATGTCAATATTTTTCACTAGGAACTTTCTTCATTTCTAAGAAACTGTAAATTATTTGTTTTCACGATTTCTTGAGTAGAATGCTTGGCCCATGAATTTTCAATATTTCATGTTTACTTTATATGTGTGTGTGTATATATATATGTATACTTTATATATACACACACACGTATTTTATGTATATATTTGAGAATATAAACATACATTTGTGTATTGCTTTAGCTGTATCCCATAGGTTTTTTTTTTTTTACTTTTTATTGAAGGATAACATAAATCCAGAAAAATGCACAAATCAAAATTATACAATTTGATTAACTATCACAAACTGTGTAGATTTATTTACGAACCATCACTGAGAGTAAGAAATAGAACAGTACCAGCATCCCAGAATCCCCTTATTCTCTCTCACTTCTCTTCCTCAGAGGCAACAACTACTCTGAATTATAATATTCTGTATTAATTTTTCCCTACAAGTTTTAATATATAGCCCTTTCAATTCTAAAACTACACTTACTAGTTCAAAGCCATTTTAGGATTTAGGGGACCATTTTTTTTGTGTATAATTTAATTACATTATGGAAATTATACTCATGGTTTTCATGAAATTGACTCTTTGGAATTATATACACTTCCTGTGCAGCCTGGTGCATGTTTTGTTTATATAAAATATTCCATGCATGTCATTTCTTGAATGCAAGGCTCCATATGTGACCTTTAGCTCAAACTTACTAATTGTGGTATTTATCTTACTAACGTTCTTATACTGGATCTGTCAGATTCTAAGAGAGCTATATTAAGGTATACCACTATGATTGGCAACTTCCCTTTGTAATTTTGGAATTTTTCCCATTATACTTTGTGAAACTATGCCAGTATATAAAATAGATTTAGAGTTAAGTTCTTAGTAATTATTCCTTTTTATTAAATAATATCCCTCTCTACTCTGAATAATGCTTTTTACCTTAAATATATTTCCTTTTTAATGTATTATTTTTATTTGTTAATCAGGGAGTACATGTGCAGGTTTCTTACATGGGTATATTGCATGCTGGGGAAGTTTGGGCTTCTAATGATCTCATTGCCCAGGTAGTGAACATAGAACTCAATAAGCAGATTTTCAACCCTTGCTGCCTCCCTCCATCTCCTCTTTTGGAGTCCTCAGTGTCTATTGTTACCTCCTTTATGTCTTTGTGTACCCAATGTTTAGCTCCCATTTATAAGTGAGACCATACAGTATTTGGATTTTCTTTGTTAATTCACTTAGGACAATGGCCTCCAGCTGCATCCATTTTGCTGTAAAGGACATAATGTCATTCTTTCTATGGTTACATAGTATTCTATATGTATATGTACCACATTTTCTTTGTCCAGTTCACTGTTGATGGGAACCTAGGGTGATTCCATGTCTTGTTGTTGTAAATAGTGCTGCGATAAACATATGAGTGCAGGTCTTTTGGTAGAATGATTTGTTTTCCTTTGGGTATATACCCAGTAATGGGATTGTAGGTCAAACGTTAGTTCTATTTTCGGCTTTTTGAGAAATTTCTAAACTGTTTTTCACAGAGGCTGAACTAGTTTATATTCTCAGCAACAGAATGTAAACATTCTCTTTTCTCCACAATCTTGCCAAAAATCTTTTCTTTTTTTTTCTTTTTTTTTTTTTTTTACTTTTTAATAATAGGCATTCTGACTGGTGTAAGATGGTAATTCATTGTGTTTTTGATTTGCATTTCTCTGATGATTAGTCATGTTGAGTACTTTTTCATATGTTTGTTGGCAGCTTTATGTCTTCTTTAGAAAAGTGTCTATTCATGTTCTTTGCCCACTTTATAATGGGCTTATTTACTTTTTATTGATTTGTTTAACTTCTTTATAGATTCTCAATGTTAGTTCTTTGTAGGATACATAGTTTGCAAATATATTCTCCCATTCTGTACATTGTACTCACTTGATATTTTATTTTGCTATGCAGAAGCTCTTTAGTTTAAATCCTATTTGTCTATTTTTATTTTGTTGCATTTGCTTTTGGACCCTTCATCACAAATACTTTGCCTAGGCCAATGTCTAGAAGAGTATTTCCTATGTTTTCTTCTAGGATTTTCATAGTTTGAGGTTTTTCTTCAACCTTGAGTTAATTTTTGTATATGGTGAGAAGTAAGGGGTCCAGTTTCATTCCTCTGCATATGGTTAACCAGTTTCCCAGCTCATTTATTGAATAGAATATTCTTTCCACATTATTTTTGTTCACTTTGTCAAAGATCAGTTGGTTGTAGGTATGTGACTTTGTTTCAGGGGTCTCTGTTCTGTTCCATCAGTCCATGTGTCTACTGTTGTACCAATACCATGTTAGTTTGGTTACTGTAGTCTTGTAGTATATTTATATGTTGGATAATGTGATGCCTCTGGCTTTGTTCTTTTTTACTAGGATTGCTTTGGCTGTTTGGGCACATTTTTTGTTTCCTATGAATTTTAGAATAGTGTTTCCTAATTCTATGGAAAATGACATTGGTAATTTGATAGGAATAGCATTACATCTGTAGATTGCTTTGGATAGCATAGTCATTTTAACGATGTTGATTCTTCCAACCCGTAAGTGTGGGATGTTTTTCCATTTGCTTGTTTCATCCTTTCTTTTGGCAGTGTTTTATAGTTACTCTTATAGAGATCTTTCACTTCCTTGGTTAGATGTATTCCTCAATATTTTTGTGGCTATTTTAAATGGGATTGCATTCTTTATTTGTTTCTCAGCTTAAACATTATTGGTATACAGAAATGCTACTGATTTTTGTACATTCATTTTATATCATAAGACTTTGTTGAAGTCATTTATCAGGTCTAGGTGTCTTTTGGTCAAATCCTTAGGATTCTCTAGGGACAGAATCATATTGTTAGTGAAGAGAGATAATTTGACTTCCTCTTTTCCTATTTGAATACATTTCTTTCTCCTGCCTGATTGCTTTGGCTAAGACTTCCAGTACTATATTGAATAGGAGTGGTGAGAGTAGACATCTATGTTTTGTTCCAGTTCTTACGGGGGAATGCCTCCAGCTTTTGGCTGTGGGTTTGTCATTGATGGCTCTCATTTATTTTGAGGTATGTTCCTTTGATGCCTAGTTTGTTGAGGATTTTTATCATAAAGTGATGTTGAATTTTATCAAACGCTTTTCCTCATCTATGAGGTGATCATATGGTTTTTGTTTTTAGTCCTGTTTATGATGTGAATCACATTTATTGATTTGTATATGTTGAATCATCCTTGCATCCCAGGAATAAGGCTCACTTGATTATGATGAATTAACTTTTTTAAATGCTGCTAGATTCAGTTTGTTAGCATTTTGTTGAAGATTTTTGAGTCTATTTTCATCAGGGATATTGGCCTTTAGTTTTCTTTTACTTTTATGTCTGTGCCAGATATTTGTATCAGGATGATGCTGGCTTCATAGAACGAGATAGTGAGGAGTCCCTCCTCCTCAATTTTTTGGATTAGTTTCAGTGGAATTGATACCGGCTCTTCTTTGTACATCTGGTACAATTTGGTTGTCCAGGGCTTTTTTTTTCTGTTGGTTGGTTTGTTGGTAGGTTTTTATTCCTGATTGAATTTCATTACTCATGATTAGTCTGTTCTGGATTTTTGGTTTTTTCTGGTTCAATCTTGGGAGGTTGTGTGTTTCCAGGAATTGATCCATTTCTCTAGATTTTTCTAGTTCATGTGCATAGAAATGCTCATCATAGTACCCTCTGAGGATCCTTTATATTTCTGGGGGATCATTTGTGATGTCACTTTTGTTATTTCTGATTATGCTTATTTGGATATTCTCTCTTTTTTTCCTTGTTAATCTAGCTTATGGTCTATCAATCTTGTTTATCCTTTCGAGAAACCAACTTTTTGTTTCATTGATCCTTTGTATGATTTTTAAGGTCTCAATTTTGTTCATTTCTGCTCTGATTATAGTTATTTTATTTCTTCTGCTAGTTTTGGGTTTCATTTGTTCTTATTTTTCTATTTCCTTTAGGTACAAGATTAGTTTGCTAATTAGAGAACTTTCTAACTTCTCAATGTCATTTCTAACTTCTCAATGTAGTTTGTTTTTTAGTGCTATAAACTTTCCTTTAACACTGCTTTGCTGCATCCCAGAGGTTTTGATACATTCCATGTCTGTTTTCATCTACTTCAAAAAAGCTTTTTTACTTCTGCCTTGATTTCATTGTTTACCCAAAAGTTATTGAGGAGCAATGTGTTTAGTTTCCATGTAATTTTATGGTTTTGAGAGATCTTCTGTGTATTGATTTCTATTTTTATTTCACTGTTGTCTGAGAAGATGCTTGGTATGATTTGGACTTTTTTTATTTATTGAAACTTGCTTTATGACCAAGCATGTGGTCAGTTTTAGAGTATGTTCCATATGCAGATACGAAGAATGTGTATCTTGCAGTTGTTAGATAGAGTATTCTGTAGATATCTATTAGGTCCAAATGGTCATGTCAAATTTATGTCCAGAATTTGTCAATTTTCTGCCTCAGCGATCTATCAAATGCTATCAGTGGGGTGTTGCATGTTGTATGACTATTGTTGTGTACTGCCAAAGTCTTTAAGTCTAGATGTGCTTGTTTTATGAATCTGGGTGCTCCAATGTTGGATACATATATATCTAGGACACTTAAGATGTTTTGTTGAATTGAGCCCCTTATCATTATTTAATGCCCTTCTTTGTCTTTTTTTATTTTTGTTGGTTTAAATTCTGATATAGAAACCATAACCCTTGCTTTTTTTTGTTTTCCGTTACATGACATATCTTTCTCCATCCCTTTACTTTGAGCCTATAGGTGTCATAACATGTGAGATTGGGTCTCTTGATGATAGAAGAAGAATGAGTCTTGTTTTTTCATTCAATTTGATACTCTATGTATGTTAAGTTGAGCATTTAGGCCCTTTATGTTCAAAGTTAAAATTGATATATGAGGTTTTGTTGCTATCATAATGCTGTTAGCTTAGTTGCTTTGTAGTCTTTATTGTATAGTTGCTTTATGGGTTCTGTAGGCTATGTGCTTACATGTGCTTTCATGGTAGCAAGCATTATTCTTATGTTTCCACATTTAGAACTCCCTTAAGCATGTATTGTAGGGCCAGTCTGGTGGTGGAAAATTCCCTTGGTGATTACTTGTTTGAGAAACACTTTATTTCTCCTTCATTTATGAAGCTTAGCATGGCAGGATATGAAATTCTTGGCTGACATTTATTTTCTTTAAGAATACTAAAAACGGGCCCCCAATTTCTTCTGACTTATAAGGTTTGTGCTGAAAAGTCTGATGTTAGTCTGATAGGTTTCCCTTTATAAGCAACATGACCCATTTTTCTAGGTGCCTTTAAAGTTCTTTCTTTCATGTGGACTTTGGTTAGTCCTATCCCTCCTATCCATCCCCAAGTCTGTCTTGGGAATGGTCATCTTGTGTAGCATCTTACAGGAGTTCTCTGGATTTCTTGTATTTGCATGTTGACCTCTCTAGCAAGATTGGGGAATTTTCCTGAATTATATCCTCAAATATGTTTTCCAAGTTGCTTACTCTCTCTACTTCTCTCTCATGAATGCCAGTAAGTCATAGGTTTGGTTACTTTACATAATCCCATATTTCTCAAAGGCTTTGTTCATTTTTTTGAATTATTTTTCACTTTTGTCTGACCAGGTCATTTTGACAGATTGATCTTTAAGTTCTGAAAGTCTTTCTTTTGCCTGGTCTAGTCTGTTATTAAAGCTTCCATTTGTATTTTGAAGTTCCTGATGTGAATTTTTCAATTCCAGAACTTCTGTTGGTTTGTTCTTAATATAGCTATGTTGTCTTTCATATCTTGGATCATTTTTCTGGCTTCTTTGTGTGGGATTTCAACTTTTTCCTGGATCTCATGGAGTTTCTTTGCATCATATTCTGAATTCTATATCTGTCATTTCAGACATTTCATTCTGGTTAAGATTCATTGCTTGGGAGCTAGTGGGATCCTTTGGAGGTGATGAAACACTTTGGCTTTTTATATTGCTGGGGTTCTGCACTGGTTACTCCTTATCTGAGACAGCTGATACTTCTCTTTTTTTAATTTGCTATCATTTGGATGGGGCTTCTTGTTTATTCTTTTTTCCTTTGAGGGTATGACTGTGGTGTATATTGTGTGTGATTAACTGGCTTCGTTTCTAGCTGCTTTCAGAGTACCAACTCTCTGTACAGGTTCCTTGGTTGCAAATAGGTTCATGCAGTGGCTTTCTCAGAAGTTGCTTGTTGTAGCAATGTAATTTTATTTGGTGGTGTAATCCAGGATGCAGTCTAGTAGATGGTGCTTAAGAGTAAGAACTGATGGGTACAAGCAGGGGTGGAAGCACTAGAAAGTACAAAAAGCACCTCCGCAGAGCACATTCACCCTCAGTAGGGTGGAGCTTCTGGAGAAGCTTGACACACAGACTCTTTCAACCCTCATTCCCCAAACCCCAATGTGAAGAGTCACTTCCAAATCCTTGACAGGGCACAGAGAAGAAGGGTAGCGGAGCAAGTGTGACCCCCCTCTCCATGTCCATTCCCAGGCTTTGGTGGTACCACCTTCAGTGTCTGGCACTGCACTCAGATTTTCTTTTATCCCCTCCTTTAGGGATAGTCTGCATCAAGAGTTAGATCTCCAGGTGAGTGGAGTCTGCCTCCCTCCCACTCCTCAGAGCTGGTGGGGCACTGTTCCCCAACTGACCAAGGAAATAGGCTGGGACACCCCATTGTGACCCATGCAGACCAGTTCTAGGTTGCAAAGCTGTCTCTGGCTGAAAGTCTTGCCCTCTGGGAAAAACCTCAGCTTCTCCAACCCTCCTCCCACTCCAGTCTTGTGATGGGAGAGAGCGTAATTCCACTGCCTACTACTGGGACACTCTCCACACTCGCTGCTCAATTCTGCCTGTGGGGACCCTTCTTCCCTTCCACTTTAACCTCACCTAAGACCAAAATGCTTGCTGTGGCCACTGCTGCCAGGTCACCAAACAATGGCTCTAACCTCTCAAAATGGTGCCAGCCATGGGCTTGCACCTAGAGAGGGTAGAGCCCCTCTCAGGCAAGCAGCACAGACGAGAAGCTGTGAGGAGTGTGGTCCACTCAAGTCTCGGTCTCATAGCAGCTCGTAGCAAGGCATTGGGCATTGTCCTAGGTATATGTAGGAGAGCCTTGGTCCCCTCTCCCTGCTTGGCTGAGAGGCAGCAGCAGCCACATCAGCCCAAACTCAGGCCAAGGATGGAGCACAGCTCAGCACTACATTCTCAAAGTGGTGCCTTGGGCCTGAAAACAGGGAGGGCGGGTCACTGCCCAGGCAGGCAGCATGATCAAGAAGCTGTGGGGAGTGTGTTTCATTCACAACTGTCTCACAGCAGCCTGCTACAGAGCTGTGAGTATTGTCCTAGATATGAGAAGGATGACCTGGTCTCCCTGTTCTTCCTTAGTCAAGCAGAGGCTACAGCCACATCAGCCCAAACTCAGCAAAGCGTGGAGCTCAGCCCAGCATTATACTCTCAAAAGGGAACCTTGGGCCTGGGGCTAAAGAGGGTGGGGCACCGTTCAGGCAAGCAGCATGAGCAGGAAGTTGTGAGAAGTGTGGTCCACTCATATCTCAGTCTCAACAGCAGCTCCTAACAGGGCAGCAAGTACCCTCTAGGGGGTGCATGAGTGTGCCTGTTCTTCCGTTTCCCTCCCTGGAGCAGCACAGTGGCTACAGCTGTGTCTGTAAATCCCCAGGATCTGGGTTCTCAAAATGGCACCCAGCTGAGGCTGCGCCAGGCTCAGATTCCTGTGGGATTCTGTGTGGGTTCCCTTTCTAGAGCAATGTATCTGTACAATCTTTAGGCAGTTCTATATGTCAGGCACAAGGCCCTAGTGGGTCAAGGGTTTCTCCTGTAGCCAAGATCATAAAACCCTGTTTTGGAGCTCCAGGGATTTCTCTCTTACTGTTTCCCTGCATCCAGGACCATCTCCCAGCCCAGTCAGTTCCTGGGTGGGCAAGCTAACGTGAACCCTCTCCTTACGTACTTCTGGTACTTCATGTCTCTTCTCTAATGAATCCAAGCATTCTCTCCTAGATGCCCTGTTTGAAATGTATCTGCGTATTATTCTGGCTCTTCTCCATGGAGGCAGCACACAATTCCTGCATCTAGTCAGCCATCCTGACCTAAAACCTCAAAATATTATTACAGCAAGCCTCTCTTAGTACTCCCACTCTATATATTTCTACATTCTTTACTTTCCATTTCCATTTTTTGTGTGTCATCATCATGGTTTTGGCATATCTTAGTTGGGATTTTGTTGTTGTTTTGAGGAGAATGAAAGTCTTTCTTTTAACAGGCAAATTTCCATCTGATTATATTTATTATGGTTATTATTTATTTCAGTTCTTCTTGACTGGGGAAGATTTCCATTTGACAATGTCTGGAGACATTTTTGTTTGCCACAACTGGGGTGGTGCTCCTGGCATCTAGTGGGTAGAGACCAGAGATGCTACTATACCTCCTACAGTGCTCAGAACAACCTTCCACAACAAATAACTACAGCATCTAAAATGCCAATATTAGTAAAGTTAAGAAACTCTGATCTATTTGGACTACATTAGTCATCTTTATTTTGGGCATATTTTTCTTGCCAGCTTTTTCTTTGCTTCGCTTTTTCCTCTTTCTTCTTCCTTTCTTTTTATCCTTTATTTCTCCTCTCCTTCCTTTCTTCTTCAAGTGCATCATCCACACTCTTTATTTTCCCCTCTACTGATTTGGAATTCTATTTTTATTTTTTGATAATTACTCTTATGCTTCTAATATGAATATTTATTTAACTAAGCATACCCGGCAAGTGTGGTGGTTTAAAGTCCACATGAACCAGAATTTCTAAGATCCTAATATATTTATTGGATTTCTAAATGAAGACTAGGGAGGGGGGAAGCTTTTCAATAAATGCATTAACTTATTGAAAAGTGCATTCCCCCCTAGTCTTTTGTCCCCCCCCTAGTAAAAATTGTTTCTATATTATGCACCAGTTAAATGAGACAGCTAGAGGTAGAAATAGAACACAAGAAGAAAAATACTCATAGAAGAAACCCAGAGATGCACAGTTAGGGACAGACCCAAAACAGAAAGGGCTAGATGGAGCCTCATCCACACAGAGACAAAGGAAGAGGGAAGGTATGGAGGTTGAAAAGCAAAGTAATTTAGGGACAACTCAAAATTTTTTGATAAAAAAGCACCGTGTGTTATCCATGTCTTTGAGACTAAAACTGCAACAATTTAAAAAAACTTTCCTGTTTTTATGTGTTAGATTTCAAGGTTTATTCCAGAAATGCTACAGACTTATGAAGGTTTGTACATGTTTGATAGGATGGCTGGTATTCTAAAAGTGAGCTTTAGATCTTTGCAAGTGATGTTTAATAATTAATCCCATTGTCAATCTTACCCTCAGAAACTTCCTAATTGCCTTAATCTTTTGTCTTTCATGATTTCTAAGTGTTTCATGTCCTATTAATTGGGAGTTATTTAAAATATGCATTATTAGGCCCGGTGTGGTGGCTCACACCTGTAATCCTAGCACTTTTGGAGGCCGAGGCAGGTAGACTGCCTGAGTTCAGGAGTTGGAGACCATCCTGGCCAACGTGGATGTAAGCTTGTCTCTACTAAAATACAAAAAAATTAGCCTGGTGTTGTGGTAGTCCCAGCTATTCGGGAGGCTGAGGCTGCAGAATTGCTTGAACCCGGGAGGCAAAGGTTGCAGTGAGCCAAGATCATGCCACTGCACTCCTGCCTGGGCAACAGAGCAAGACTTTCATCTCCAAATGAATAAATAATGCATTATTAGATACCATCTTCTAATGCATATTTTATGCATTATTTTCCCCCATCATTAGCTGGAGTCCTAACGATTACACAAAAAATAATGAGAACCTCACTGGAAAAGTAGTCATTTTGCAATACATGGTTCTGCTACCTGGTCTTCAGAATAATGCAAACACCTTTAACTAAAGAGTATTGTGGCATGGTATGCCTTGTGGCCTCATACCTTGTAATTGTCTATATTCCATATATAAATTAGAAATCTTGCAAAGATGAACACTTCCCCAAGGCCATGGTCAGAAGTGTTATTAAATTTTTGTGTCACTAGCTTTCTGATTGCTCTGATTAAACTCCCAGAGGAGGGCCCCTGCAGACAAGCTAGAGAAAGTTGTTTTCTAGCCTGAAATGCAAGCCAACAATTGTGCCTAATGGCCAACCCAAGAAACCTGTTTCCTCACTGGAGAACACACTCGTTATTTTGGCTTTCTGAAAGGATTACACCACATGCACTCTGTACCTACAGAAATTTAAATGCAAGTTCTTAGTACATGTTATAACCATTGTAAGAGCTAACTATGATCCTAACTTTCATACAAGATACAAAACCATTTCTTATAAATATTCTATAGCCAGGGAGCAGGGGATGATGTATTGTTTATTAGGGCATAATGTAAATATATCAGTGTATTCAGCTATTATTTATGTTGTTCAAATTACATATGCCAGAATTTTCAGTTTACTTCATTTATCATAGACTGATTTTATTTTTTTTTCTTCCTTTTTCTTCTACTTCTAACAGTGACTATTTGACATATTTTTATGCTATTTTCTGGCACACATGGGTTCATTTTATTGTACTTTTATTATGGATTTGTTATTTTAATTAATATAAGAACCTACTTTGTCCCATTTAATTATGTTTGCTTTGAATTCTAGTTAACCCAATATTACTCTTATCACTTCAATCTTCTTTTAGCTCACATTTGTTTAAATACCTCTATGCATCCTTTTATTTTTAACCTTCCTATTATTTTGTTTTGTTTTTGTCTTTTGTAAGTGGTTTGCTGCTATTTTCTCATTACATTTTAAATTCTTTACTTTTTAATTAATTAGGTTGGGTAGCAGGGGAGACTGATGTATTTACAGTATACTTGTGATTAAAACTGATAGTAAATATAGAGATATTTTTAAATTACCAAACATTATTTAATTTCAAAGCCAAAACAAATCTAATTAAATTATCTTTTTAAAATTGTATTTCCAGGATCTTTTGAGACTTATATTAACCCACAGGAATGGGAAGGCTATCCTAAAATGAAATACGAAGAGAAACACATGAGACAGGAAAAGGAGGCCACACACCAGGATCCGTGGAGTGCAGGATTGAGTTCTTTCCATAAGCTAATTCTTATTAAATGTTGTAAAGAAGAAAAGGTAGGGCATTTTTTTAATTAAAGGACTGTGTTACAATTATTTCTACTAAAGCTCACTAGCCAGTTATGATTTATAAATTTATTTGAGAGTAATAATGGCCAAGTTTGGGAGATGACTCAAAAAAATGAAACATGGTTCTGTGTATTACTAAAACACAATGTTTTACATAGAGAATTTTGAAAGAGAGCCAGCCAGGCCCATGGTTATCCTTTCCCTGGTGTGTGCCATTAGAGTACCGTGCTCTCTGCTGGAGGGATGGGGTCTGTTGGGAAACTTTAGAAGGGAAATAATGGGCCTTTCAGATCTTGACAACAATGGAGAGGAGACATTTGAAGGGTACAAAACCATAGTTACCAGGACCTGTTTGAAGATGAAAGAAATTATGGTGGCCTGAATTAAGACAGAGGTAGTAGATTAGAGAGATAAAGGGGGGTATGGAGATGAGGCAACTGATATGGCCCCCAGTTTCTGTTTGCATGCCAAAGGGGATAGTTGTGACAACCACTAAGCAGGTGTGAAAGGAGTAATGTGTGAGAGAAAGATGCTATTGACTCTACAGCTATCAGAGTGGATAGCAGTCTGGAAGTCAGCTCATATGGAAGTAGGAAACTGTAGAGAGATATATTAATCAGAAATAGAGATTTGGGAATCAGCATTCAGTTGGGAAGTAAAACTGTGGGAGTTGTTAGGATCGCAGAGGAATAAGACATATAGAATAAGAGGAAAGATAGGCAAAAAATGAAGCTCTGATTACCACCAACTTTTAAAAGGCAGAGAGAAAGGATAAGTAGCCCATAAGAAGAAATAGCAGACGGTCAGGAAAAACACTAGGAGAAAAGAAAAGTGTCATGGAAGCCAAGGAGGTGCAAGTTTCAACACAGCACAAGTTATCAATAGAATGAATGAAGCATTCAGGACAGTTCCAGTTTCTATGTATTTAGATATAATTCCTAATTTTATTGTTAATAAGGGAATAATATTATCTGCTAAAAATTTGAGTGGTGAGTTT
This sequence comes from Theropithecus gelada, assembly GCF_003255815.1. Classification (NCBI taxonomy): domain Eukaryota; kingdom Metazoa; phylum Chordata; class Mammalia; order Primates; family Cercopithecidae; genus Theropithecus; species Theropithecus gelada. The sequence goes on from NC_037681.1 coordinate 105,805,844, forward strand.
CAGGGAGCATTAGAGAAAAAATGGAGATTGTTCCTTTGGGAAAAGGGAGAAAAAACTAACTGGAAAAGATGAAAGCATATTTGGGAGATGTTGATGCTATGTTGGAGAATTTTCTGCTATCTCTGTGTGTTAGTCTGCTTTGCATTGCTATAAAGGAATGCCTGAGGCTGGGTAATTTCTAAAGAAAGGAGGTTTATTTGGCTCACAGTTCTGCAGGCTGTACAAGCATGACACCAGCATTTTCTTAGCTTCTGGTGAGGCTTCAGGAATCTTTTACATATGGTGAAAGGCAAAGGGGGAGCAGGCACATCACATGGTGAGAGAGGAAGCAAGAAAGAGGGGACGGAGACCCCAGACTGTTTTAAATGTCTATCTCTTGTGTGAGCTACTAGAGCAAGAATTCACTCATTTCTATGGAGAGGGCACCAAGCAATTTTTGAGGGATCCACCTCCATGACTCAAACACCTCCCACTAGGCCCTACCTTCAATATTGGGGATCACATTTCAACATGAGATTTGGAGGGGACAAACATCCAAACTATATTATTCCAGTCCTGGCCCCCAAAATCTCATGTCCTTCTCATATTACAAAATACAATCATGCTTTCCCATGTCCTGCATTAGAGAAAAATGGAGATTGTTCCTTTGGGAAAAGGGAGAAAAAACTAACTGGAAAAGACGAAAGCATATTTGGGAAGTGTTGATGCTATGTTGTAAAATAAGAGGGAAAAAAAGTGTCATGGAAAAAAATGTCATGGAAAATGTGGGGTTAGAGCCCCCACACAGAGTCCCCACTGGGATGCTGCCTAGTGGAGCTGTGACAATGGTAGAGATATTGGCAGTGTGTCATGGAAAAAGTGTCATGGAAAATATGGGGTTAGAAAAAAACTCTCCTAACCCCACATGTTTAATGCAGGACATGGTGTCAAGGATTATTCTGGAGTTTTAAGATTTAGTGTCTTCCCTACTGGGTTTCAGACATGCATGGAGCCTGTTGACCTTTCCTTTTGGCTGATTTCTCCCTTTTGGAATAGGAATGTTTACCCGATGCCCAAACCACCATTGTGTCTTGGAAGTAAATAACTTGTTTTTGATCTCACAGGTTCATAGGTGGAAGGAACTTGCCTTGGGTCTTAGATGAGACTTTGGACTTTTGAAACTTTGAGTTAACACTGGGATGAGTTAAGACTTTTGAGGACTGTTGGGAAAGCATGATTGTATTTTGTAATATGAGAAGGACATGAGATTTTGGGGGCCAGGAGTGGCTCCTAAGCACACTAATGCAAGGTGTGGGCTCCCAAGGCCTTAGTAAGCCCTGTCCTGTGGCTTTTTGGTTAGCGGTCCATGTTGACTGCCCTACTGGGTTCTAGTTGAATGCCTATGGCTTTCCCAGACTGAGGGTGCACACTGCCAATATCTCTACCATTCTCACAGCTCCACTAGGCAGCACCCCAGTGGGGACTCTGTGTGGGGGTCTAACCCCACATTTTCCCTTGGCACTACTCTAGTAGGGTCTCTCTATGGGGGTCCCACTCCTACAGCAGGCTTCTTCCTGGGCACCCAGGCTTTCCAATACATCTGAAATCTAGGTGGAAGCTGCCAAGCCTCCTTCACTCTTGCATTCTGCCCAACTGCAGACTTAACATCCCATGAAAGCCACCAAGCCTTATGGATTGTGCCCTCCAGAGTAGCAGCAGCCCAAGCTGTACCTGGAACCCTCTGAGCCAAGGGTAGAGTTGGAGCTATGGGGATTTGGGAAGCAGCTTCCATAGGTGGCTCAGGGCAGCGATGCCCAAGACTTGTCTACTGAGACTATTCTTGCCTCCTAGGGCTCTGGACCTGCAATGGAGGGACTACCTGGAAGAGTTCTGAAATGCCTTTGAAGTCTTTACCCCTTGCCTTGAATGGTAGCACCTGGCTCCCGTTTAGTCATGCTAATCTCTCTAGCAAGTGGTTGTTCTGCAGGCCTCTTCGAATCCTTTCGTGAAAATGCTCTTTCCTTCCCTACCACATGAGTAGGCTACAAATATTCCAAATTTTTACCCTCAGTTCCCCTTTTAATTAAAAGTCCCAACTTTAAGTCATTTCTTTCCTTCCATATCTGATTGTAGGCTGTTAGAAGGAGCTATGGCACTTATTGACCACTTTGTGGTGAAAAAATTAGATTATGAAAAATTTCAAATTTCTTCCAGCAGATAACCTAGCTCATCACTCTTAAATTCAACCTTACACAAACCCCTAGCGCATGGACACAATACAGCCAAGTCCTTTGCTAAGGTATAACAAGGGTGGCCTTTGTTCCAGTTCCCAATAAGTTCCTTATTTCCATCTGAGACTTCATCAACCTGGCTTTCACTGTTCATATTTCTGTCAGCATTTGGTCACAACTTAGACAGTCTCTAAGAAGTTCCAGACTTTCCCTCATCTTCCTGTCTTCTGAGCTTTCCAAACTCTTCCAGTCTCTTCTCATTATTCAGTTCCAAAGCTGCTTCCACATTTTCTGGTATCTTTATAGCAATGCCCCATTCCTCAGTACCAATTTTCTGTATTGGTCCATTTTGCATTGCTATTTAGAAATACCTGAGGCTGGATAATTTATAAAGAAAGGAAGTTCGTTGGGCTCACAGTTCTGCAAGCTGTACAAGTATGGCAGCAACCTCTTCCTGGCTTCTGGTGAGGCCTCAGGAAGCTTTTACATATGGTGAAAGGCAAAGAGGGAGCAGATATGTCACATGGTGTGAGAGAGAGCAAGAAACAGGGGAGAGAGGCACCAGACTCTTTTAAACAACTAGCTCTTATATGAACTAATAGAAGGAGAACTCCCTCATTTCTGTGGGGAGAGCACCAAGCCATTCATGAGGGATCCACCTCCATGACCCAAACACCTCCCACTAGGCCTCACCTCCAATATTGGGAATCACATTTCAACATGAGATTTGGAGGGGACAAACATTCAAATTATGTCACTCTGTAGGAACACAGAAACCAAGTTACATGGTTGACCTTAAATACAGATGATTATAATAAAAGAATAGAGAATGGAAGACCACTGAGAGTTTTGGTAAGGGTAGTTACAGGAAAAAGAAGAGATATAGAAAGCGCTTATAGACTGGGAGAAAAGGAGCAACAAGTAGGTGGAAATTTCTTTGAAACATGATGTAATTAGACTAAGGATGTGGCACAGCTGGAAGGATGGGAGAGGTTATTATCAAAATTGAGCTTAAAATTTCTAATGGGGAGCAGTTCCAAGTGATGACAATATTCTGAGGTTGACCATGGGTATGGGTGACTGAAAGAGATAAGAGGATGTGCACTGGAGTTAGAGGCCAAAGAACTGCAAGGTTAGGCTGTTGGATGTCCACATGAACCCTGAACTGGGGTTGTGTCACCTCAGATGGTGCCTGGAATGCAGTAGATAAATCAGTAACACTTTGTTCAGTGGAACAGACATGTGATAGAAAGGAAGGTTGGCTATGATCCAGGTGGAAAGTCTCCACTTAATATGGACAATAGCTACCAGGTTGGATAGTGAAAACATGAGAGGATGACTAGATGCCATGAGTCAAAAAAAGGAGTTTTCCAAATAAAGACATTGAAGCTAGAAAATTATAGACTGTGGAAATTTTTGCAAGACCTACAATCTGATTTCTTTAACAACACATTTTATTTGCTTGTTTTTCAAAGGTAAATAGGAGATGATGAAGTTTATAGATTAGAAGAGACAGGAGACAAAATGATCTCTGTAAGCTTTGTTTAGATCCTAACTTAACATACTAAATATACATAATTACATACTCTTAAATATACACAATAACATACTATTATTTAAACATATGCTTACATATATTTATAATTTATTCAGGGAAATGTGAACACTACATACTTGCTAATATTAAGGAATTATTGCTAATTTTTTAGATGTAATTGTGGTACTGTGATTATGGGTTTTTTTGTTTTGTTTTGTTTTGTTTTTTTGGAGATAGAGTCTCTCTCTGTTGCCTCGGCTGGAGTGCAGTGGCATGATCTCCACTTACTGCAGCCTCCGCTCAAAGGATCCTCCCACTTCAGCCTCACAAGTAGCTGTGACCACAGACATGTACCACCACGCCCAGCTAATTTTTGCATTTTTTTGTAGAAATGGGGTTTCACCATGTTACCCAGGCTGGTCTTGAACTCCTGAGCTCAGGAGTTCCTCCCACCTTGGCCTCTCAAAGTACTGGGATTAAAGGTGTGAGCCACCATGCCTGGCCTATGTGGTTATACTTTTTTAAAGAGTCTTTGTCTTGTAGAAACATATTAAATTACTAAAGGATAAGATCATATGATGCATTAAATATTAAAATAATCCTAGAGGCTGAGGGAGGGGGTGGGTGTATTAATGAAATAAGATTGGCCTTTTTCTAAAAAATGTTGAAAGTGGGTGAAACATCGAGTTCACTGTTCTCTCACTTTATATGTACTTGAAATTTTCCATAGCAAAATAATATTTTGACTCTTAGTTACATCCTTCAACACCTAAACTCTCTTGCAACATGTGTAGGATGGCTGTCCACATGTGACCAAAGCTACAAACAGTAGACACTGTCATACCAAATTCACAGAGGTTTCATTGAAAATTCTTATCAGTGCATTCAACCAAAAACCTTACCCAGGTTATGATACCAAGCAATTGGTAGCATATATTCACAAATCAACACTAATCAGAACCCAGATTAGGTTCCAGAAATTAAGAGCTAGACACCCATTCCAGAGAAGACAGGAACCTGGATCAGCTAAGACCAAGGACAGAAGAAAAGAGTCAAGTATGACAGTGTTGTCCCAGCTACACCCCCTACCAATCAGAGCCCTCATCAAAGCATTTAGGAACAATCCTTACCCTGCTATTGATGCCAAAGAACAACTTGCTAAAGAAATTGGGGCTCAAGAGTGAAGAATCCAAATTCCATTTCAAAACTGAATATCTAGATTCCCTGACTAGAGAAAAAGAGTATGTAAGGAAGCCTTAGAACTAAGACAAGACCGGAAACAAGACCTTTGTGATGAGAGAGTTCCGGGTAATCAAACTGTTGTTTCCAGGTCAGTTCACAAGCAGAGCCTATTGGGCGTCCAGTGCCTCTATATGTTGGAATCAGCTGCTCTACTGGGAGAAGGAAGATAGTCCAACAAAATGGCTTCTGTGCGAAACTATAATTTTACACAAAAACCAAGCCTTCTTCATGAATAGTGTGTTTAGACCTAAAGATAAAATTTCATTTCAAAAATTCTTAGTAAGCCACATAATGTAGGCTCATTAGGACTGCAACAGGAAATAGAATGCTTGTCATCCCAATAATTCTTTATTTGGCATCAATAGTATCAATTTCTCAGGAAAAGATTATTAGGAATTTGAACTAGAAAGAGAAAAAAACTACCATAATTCAGAAATGAATAAAGCTTGCTTGATAGAGAATAATTCATCACCACAGAATGAAGCTAAGACAAGCTCTCTACACCAGTGTTCTCAAATTTTGGTGTACATCAGAATCATCTGGGGTTCTTGTTAAAACAGACTCCTGGGGCCCATCCTCCAGTTTCTGATTCAGTAGATCTGGGCTACAGACCAAGAACCCACATTTCTAATAAGTTACCAGATGATGCTAATGCTGCTGATTTTGCAAACATACTTTGAGAACTACTGTTTTAAGCTGATTAAATATACATAAGGAGAAACTGTTTTCAAAGCTATCAGAGAGATGAGGTTATACATCGTTCCCTGAAGCATCTCGGTTTCCAAGGCTAAATCCACTGGGAACTCAAATGTTGGCAGGACTGGTGTTTCAATCCAGGTTTCCTCCACCTCCCAAAGAAGGCAGTTTCTTTGACAGCTGGTTTTCTCTGTCGAAAACCATAGAGTAACCAGAATTATGATTAATCTCACTTAGAGAAACAATTGCAGGTTTTTCCCAATTTGGTAAACCCCAGATGTATGAAAGCAGTGTTAAATCCTTATTGTTAGTTCTGCCATGTCCTGACTATTTAAGCAGAATATCCCATGGAAGAAGATTCCCCACAAGAGTCTCATTGATACTTGGCACAACTGCTTGCTAAGTAGGAAAGATCTCTATGTCATACAGATTAAGCAAGAGTTACTTGAAAATGTTAAAAAAGCCACGTTAGCTGTCACAGACATATTCTCTGATCATGTGTAGTAACAATTTTAACAACTTTATTGAGGGATAATTTACTTATTATACAATTCACCCAGTTAAGATATTCACTTCAATGGCATTTAATATCTTCACAGAGTTGTGCAACCATCACCAGATCAATTTAGAACATTTTAATTACACCCCCAAAAACAAAATGCCATACCCATAGCCCTCATCCCCCAGTGCCATCATCACCAACGCTAGGCTACTCCTGTCTCTATAGATTTGCCTGTTCTGGTTTTTTGTGTCCTGTCCTTTCATTTAACATAATATTTAAAGATTCGTCTCTGTTGTGTCAAGTGTCCATACTTCATTCCCTTTTATTGCAAATAATATACTATTGCATTGATATGCCACATTTTATATATTCATTCTCAGATGATGAACATTTATGTTGTTGCCACTTTCTGACTATTATGAATAATGCTGCCATAAACATTTGTGTACAAGTTTTTGTGTGGACATGTGTTTTAATTTCTCTTATGTATTTACTTAGTGAAATTGCTGAATTATATGATATGTTTAACTTTTTCATGAACTGCCAGACTGTTTTCCTAAAAGCCTGTATCATTTTACATTCCCACCGTCAGTGTATGAGGGTTCCAATTTCTCCACACCCTCACAACATTTATTATTATCTTTTTTATTACAGCCATCCTAGTGGGTGTGAAATGGTACCTTATGGCTTTGATTTGCATTTCCCTAATGATAATGAACATCTTTTCTTGTGCTTCTTGGCTGCTTGTGGAACTGTCTGTTCAGATTCTTTACCATTTTAAACTGGATTATTTGTCTTTTTATCATGCAGTTGTAAAAGGCTTTTTTAAATATCCTAACTACAAGTTTCTTATCAGATATATGATTTGCAAGAATGTTCTCCCATCCTATGGGCTGTCTTTTCACTTTCTTGGTAGTGTCCTTTTGAAGCACAAAAGCTTTTAATTTTCATGATGTCCAGTTTATCCATTTTTTTTTCTGTTGCTTGTGCGTTTGGTGTCACAACTAAGAAACCATTGCCTAATCCAAGGTCACAAACATTTATACCTATGTTTTCTTCTGAGAATTTACCCAGCACTTTGGGAGGCTGAGGCGGGCAGATCACCTGAGATAGGGAGTTTGAGACCAGCCTGACCAACATGGAGAAACCCCGTCTCTGCTGAAAATACAAAATTAGCCAGGTGTGGTGGTGCATGCCTGTAATCCCAGCTACTCAGGAGACTGAGGCAGGGGATTGGCTTGAACCCAGGAGGCAGAGGTTGCAGTGAGCCAAGATCGCACCATTGCACTCCAGCCTGGGCAGCAAGAGCAAAACACTGTTTTAAAAAAAAAAAAAATTATATAGTTTTGGCTCTTACATTTAGGTCTTTGATACATTTTGAGGTAATTTTTTTTTTTTTTTTCTTTTTGAGACAGAGTCTCATTGTGTCGCCAGGCCAGAGTGCAGTGGCACGGTCTCAGCTCACTGCAACCTCCGCCTCTCAGGTTCAAGCGATTCTCCTGCCTCAGCCTCCTAAGTAGCTGGGACTACATGCGCCACCACGCCCAGCTAATTTTTGTATTTTTAGTAGAGACGAGGTTTCACCATTTTGGTCAGAATGGTCTCCATCTCTTGACCTTGTGATCCACCTGCCTTGGCCTCCCAAAGTGCTGGGATTACAGGCATGAGCCACCACACCTGGCCTTGAGTTAATTTTTGTATATGGTGTGAAGTAAGGGTCCAACATTCTTTTCTTTTCTTTTTTTTTTTAAGGAGTTTTGTTCTTGTCACCCTGGCTGGTGTGCAATGGCACAATCTCGGCTGACTGCAACCTCCCCTCCTGGGTTCAAGTGATTCTCCTGCCTCAACTTCCCAAGTAGCTGGGATTACAAGTGCCCACCACCATACCTGGCTTATCTTTTTGTATTTTTAATAGAGACAGATTTCACCATGTTGGCCAGGTTGGTCTCAAACTCCTGACCTCAGATGATCCACCAGACTTGGCCTCCCAAAGTGCTGGGATTACAGGCATGAGGCATCATGCCCAGCCCCAACTTCATTCTTTTGCATGTGACTACAAGTTGTCACAGCATCGTTTGTTGAAAGACTATTCCCTACCCATTGAATGATTCTGGCAGCCTTGCTGAAAATAAGTTGACTACAATTGTGAGAGTTCATTTCTGAATTCTCAATTCTATTCCATTAGCCTATATGTCTATCCTTATTCCAATATCACACCGTCTTGATTACTGCAGCTTTGAAATAAGTTTTACAATCCAGTAGCATGACCCCTCCAACTTTGTTTTCCTTTTTCAAGATCGTTTTGGCTATTCCAGGTCCCTCGAACTTTCATATGAGTTTTAGAATAAGCTTGTCAGTTCCTGAAAAGAAGCCAGCTAAGATTTTGATAAGAATAGCATTGAACCTGTAGATCAATTTGGGGAATATTAACATCTTAATAACATTAAGTCATCTGATCTATGAACATGTAGTGTTTTTCCACTTATTTGGATCTTCTTCAACTTTATCCAACAATATTTCATAGTTCTCAGAGAAGTTTTGTACTTCTTTTGTTAAACTTATTTTTAAGTAATCTATTCTTTCTGATACTATTGTAAATTGAATTACTTTCTTAATTTTTGCCATGATTTAAATGTGTTCCCCAAAGTTTCTTTATTAGAAACTTAATCCCCAATACAGCGGTGTTAACTAGTGATTAGGTCATGAGGACTCTGAGCTCATGAATGGGTTAATGTCATTGCCATATGAGTGGTTTAGTTATCACAAGAGTGGGCTTGTTATAAAAGCAAGTTTGGGCCTCTCTTGCTGTCTTGCTCTCTTGCCCTCTCTTGCCTTTCTGCCCTCCACCATGGGATGAGGCAGTATACAGGCCCTTGTCAAATGCCATATCATGCTCTTGGACTTCCAGCCTCCAGAACCATAAGCCGAATAAATCTATCTTCTTTATAAATTACCCAGTCTCAAGTATTCTATTATAGCAGCACAAAACAGGCTAAAACCATTTTCTCATTTCTCATTACTACTGTGTAGAAATACAGTTGATTTTTGTACATTTTTGTATCCTGCAACCTTGCCAAACTTATTTATTGGTTTTAATAGTTTTTGAGTGAGTTCCCTAGTGTTTTGTATATACAAAATCATGTCACCTTCAAATAAAGATAAATTTACTTCTTTTCTAATCTAGATGCTTTTATTTTTCTTGCTTAATTGCCCTAGATAGAACCTACAACACAATGTTGAATAAATGTTATAAGAGCAGATATTTGCCTTGTTTCTGATCTTAGAAGAAAAGCATTCAGTCTTTCATCATTAAGTATGATATTAGCTGTCAGCTTTTCATAGATATCTTATATGGTTTGGCTGTGTCCCCACAAAATCTCATCTTGAATTCTCATGTGTTGTGGGAGGGACCCAGTGGGAGGTAATTGAATCACGGGAGCAAATCTTTCCCATGCTGTTCTCGTGATAGTGAGTAAGTCTCACAAGATCTGATTGTTTTAAAAAGAGGAATTCCCCTGCACAAGCATTCTCTCTTTGCCTGCTGCCATCCATGTAAGACATGACTTGCTCTTCTGCCATGATTGTGAGGCTTCCCCAGCCACATGGAATTGTAAGTGCAATTAAACCTCTTTCTTTTGTAAATTGCCCAGTCTTGGGTATGTCTTCATCAGCAGTGTGAAAATGGACTAATACACTATCCCTTATCAGGTTGAGGAAGTTCTCTTCTATATTCCCAGTATGTGGAGTGTTTCTCACAAGAATTTTTAAGCCACTACTTGGATCGAGTGAAGGAAGACATAGAAAAATTAAATCGTGGAAGATAAATATTGAACTTGAGAAAGAAAGTTTACCTTGATGGATTTTTGCTGATAATACTGCTACAGGAGTATGCAATAATTATTATCAACTTAAAGTTTGAATTACTGTAATTCTCATAACCCATTTAATGACCTATCCATTAGCCTTCTAAAGGAAAAATACACTTCCTTATTCCACTTAACATTCTCTCATTTTTTCTTTAGGTCTCAGGAACTTGAGTATGATGCTAAGAAGTGTGAGGACAAGGGTTCTATTATATTGCACAATTTCAGTAGGTTACCCAGGGTCCTGATAGGTTGCCTAATACACTATGGCTTTAATAAGATTTGTCACTAGTGAAGGATGAGCGGGGAATCCTTATTCCCAAATATTTAAACTTATCTTCTCATCCAAAGAAAACACAGAACTATGCCCTTCCTCTGGGCAGGAATTTCCAGTCACAGAGAATTTTTCAGTGGTGAATTTGTGCACTCACCCATCAATACCTTCAAAAAAGTATTCCTCTGAGGCCAGGAATTGCCTTTGGAAATGCCAGATGGCTTCTGATGGAAAGCATAAACTGAAAAATTCTCTGAGGGCTTCAGCCAACCAGAGACTGCGTGAAGGATCAAGCAGCAAAGCTAAAAAGAGGGTTTTGAGCAAAACATAATAGAGTCACATATATCATAATGGGAAATTCAATTTTATAAAAAGGAGAGAGGAGCTCCTAGCAAAGAACTTGGTGATAAAGAGGGAAGAGATTGAACATTCTCTAATGATCCTGCAATACAGACATGGGATTTTGCAAAGGGTGATCTTTAAGAAATGCCTGGATATCTAGGCTTTATAGATTATAAGAAATCCAAGTCATTTCCACAGAAAATTTTTGCCATCATTACCATCAAAATCTCCATGAGAATAGGACAGAAAAATACCCAAAAGAGGCACAGGGAGAAGTTGATCTGTTCCAGCCATGTGATATGAAGAAGCCCTTGAGGACCAAACAGGTCAGTGTCACTATCTAGGAACCTACAGCAGCACAGTACAGGGGAGCACAGAGAGAAAGACCTCAACATAACTACAGAGTTAAGTCCACTGCAAGTCCACTGCAAATCCACTGCAGAATGGCAAGACTTTCTTGGGTAGAGTGGGATCTGATAAGGACTTTGAAAGTCAGCAAATGTATATACAGACTGCACAAAAGCTAAAGCTGAAGAACTGATCCAAAATGTCAAGCCAGGAAATCTTCTATACTCCTGCCATGTCAGCGTGTTGTCAGTCATAAGGAAACACTCTCTATTCAGGCCATTATGCCAGTGATGGTTTCAACATCAGGAAGGAGGCTTGGTTCGTTTATACTGACAAGAATAGCTAAAATCAAAGAAGTGAGTAACTAAGATAGAAGTTACTGTTATCTTTTGTATGAACAAGATCTTTAATACACTATTGTGAACAGCAGAGAACTCTAAATCACTTAATGTGAAAGTGGGGAGAACCACTTAGCAGTGATAGTGAGATACAACTCTTGGGCTGGCATGCATATATAACTCACTTCTATGGTACAGTCCCTTCTTCCTCCTGAGAATCATTCACCTTCCACCTTCCTGGAGAGACAACTAGCACTAGGACAAATCGAAGGACAAGAAACTGCATGCTAATTCTGCAGGAATCCTCCTCTCCATAGCTTTAATTGATGCATCTCCTTTCTGTATTCTATGTACTTAACCATGTTCTTGGATATATGTATTGGGTGACTAGCACCCAAATGAGGGTGTGTTTTATGCACATTTATTTTCTGCATATTTAAAAGTTTCATAAAGAAAATTAGTTCACACACATGAGAAATTGCACATGTTACATATGCTTGTAACAAACTAAGAGCTTGTGATAAAGCCACTGAGAACCAAGATCACTATGTAATATTAGTGACAGTTTGTCCTGTTTGCAAGAAAAATATTTCTCCAACTTTTTAAGTTCAAAAGCATTTCATGAGTGTGTTACCATTTTGGTATTTAAATAGCAACCCCAATAAGTTATTGGTGTTTTGTATGTTGTAATTCATTGTAAACTCTTGGATCACGTTTTAGCAAAGTAAAAAGCAAATCGTTTATATAATCAAAGCCTTTTGAAATAAAAATGATAAAAGAAGTTGTTCCAAAAGTAGAGAAGGAGGGAATTTTCTCTAACACATTCTATGAGGCCAGTATTATCCGGATACCAAAACCAGATAAGGACACAACAAAAAAAGAAAATTATAGACCAATATCCCTGAAAAACATAGACTCAAAAGTCCCCAACAAAATACTAGCAAACCTAATTCAATGGCACATCAAAAAGATAATGTAATATAAAGATAATATCAAAAAGATAATATGAAGTGGGTTTTATCCAGGGATGCAAGGATGGTCTAATGTATGCAAATCAATAAATGTGATACATCACATAAACAGATTTAAGGACAAAAATCATATGATCTTCTCAATAGACTCAGAGAAGCATTTGATAAAATTCAGCACCCCTTCATGAGAAAAACCCTCAATAAATTAGGCATAGAAGGAACATATCTCAAAATAACAAAGCCCATATAAGATAACCTCACAGCCAACATTATACTGAATAAGGAAAAGTTGAAAACATTTCCTCAAAAATCTGGAAGAAAACAAGGAAGCCCACTTTTACCGCCTCTCTTCAACATAGTACTAGAGTCCTAGCCAGAGCAATCAAGCAAGAGAAAGAAGTAAAAGGCATACAGTTTGGAAAAGATGAAGTCAAATTATTCCTGTTTATGGATGATACGGTATGGTATGACATATCCAAAAAATAAAATTTAAAACTTCACCAGAAAACTCCTAAATTTGATAAATGAATTTAGAAAGTTGCAGAATACAAAATCAACATATGAAAATCAGTAGCCTTTCTACATGTTGATAATGATCTAGCCGAGAATGAAATTAAGAAGGAAACCCATTTATAATAGCTACCAAAAACAAAAACAAAAAAACACAACATACCTGGCTGGGTGCACACCTGTAATCCTTGCACTTTGGAAGGCGAAGATGGGTGAATTGCTTGAGCTCAGGAGGTCAAGACCAGCCTGGGCAACATGGCAAAACGCCATCTCTACTAAAAATACAAAAAATTAGCTGGGTGTGGTGGTGCTTGTCTGTAATCCCAGCTACTTGGGAGGCTGAGGCTGGAGAACTGCTTGAACTCAGGAGGTGGAGGTTGCAGTGACCTGAGGAGATTGTGCCACTGCACTCCAACCTGGGCAACAGAGCAAGACTCTGTCTCAAAAAAAAAAAAAGAAAAAGAAAAAAAACAGTACCTAGAATATATATGTTTAACCAAGGAAGTGAAAGATCTCTACAAAGAAAACTACAAAACACTGAAGAAAGGAATTGTGGATGACAGAAATAAATGGAAAAACATCCCATGCCCATGGATAAGAATAATTACTATCAATAAAATGACCATACTGTCCAAAGCAATCCACAGATTCAACATAAACCCTATAAAATACCAACATCGTTTCTCACAGATTTAGAAAAAGCAATCCTAAAATTATATGGAACCAAAAAAGAGCCCAAATAGCCAATGCAATCTTAAGCAAAAAGGAAAAAGCTGGAAGCATCACATTATCTGACTTTGAATTATATTACAAGGCTATAGTAACCAAAACAGCATGGTACTGTTATAAAAATAGATACATAGATCAATGGAACAGAATAGAAAATCCAGAAATAAAGCCACGTATTTGCAACCAACCAATCTTTGGCAAAGTCAACAAGAACATACAAAAGGAAAAAGACACCTCTTTCAGTAAATGGTGGTGGAAAAATTGGATTGCCATTTGCAGAAGAATGAAACTGGACCCATATCTCACTCTATATAAAAACCAACTAAAGATGAATTAAAGACTTAAAAAATAAGACCTGAAACTATAAAAATACTAGAAGAAAACCTAGGGAAACTCTTCTTGACATTGGTCTAGGCAAAGAATTAACAACTAAGACCTCAAAAGCACAGGCAACAAAAAATAGGCAAATGGGACTTAATTAATCTAAGAAGCTTCTGCTTGGCAAAAGAAATAATCAGCAGAATAAATGAATAATCTGCAGAATGGGAGAGAATACTTACAAACTATGCATGTGACAGGGGACTAATATCCACAATACACAAGAAACTCAAGGAACTCAATAACAATAACAAAAGAGATAATCCAATTAAAAATAGGCAAAGGACATAAATAGACATTTTTCAAAAAATATACAAATGGCTAACAGGTATATGAAAAATACTCAACATCATTAATCATCAGAGAAATGCAAACTAAAACCACAATGAAATATTATCATACCCCAGTCAGAATAGCTATTACTAAAAAGTAAAAAAATAACAAATGTCAGTGAAGATGCAGAGAAAAGGAAATATACATTCCCACTTTGGTGGGAATGTAGATTAGTGCAACCCCCATGGAAAAATAGTATTAATTTTTTTTTTTTTTGAGACATGATCTCACTCTGTCACCCAGGCTGGACTGCAGTGGCACAATCACAGCTCACTGCAACCTCAAACTTCTGGGCTCAAACAATTCACCTGCCTCGACCTCCTGAAGTGCTGGGATTACAGGCATGAGCCACCATACCTGGCAGAGATTTCTCAAAGAAGTAAAAAGAACTATCATTTGATCCAGCAGTCTCACTACTAGGTATCTACCCAAAGGAAAGGAACCAATATATCAAAAAGATAATTGCGCTCATGTTTATCACAACACTGTTCACAGTAGCAAAGATATGAAATCGACCTACATGTCCATCAATGAATGATTGGATAAATAAAATGTGGTATATATACACAATTGAATACTATATTCAACCATAAATATAGATAAAATCATGTCTCTTGCAGCAACATAGATGAAACTGAAGACCACTGTCTTAATTGAAACAAGTAAGACACAGAAAGGCAAATATCACATGTTCTCACTCATAAAGGAGAGCTAAATATTATGTACACATGAATGTAGAGAAAGGGATGATAGACAATGGAGACTCAGAGGGGTGAGAAGGTGGGAAGGGGATTGATGATAAAATAAATTACTTAATGAGCACAGTGAACATTATTCAGGTGATGGAAACCCTAAAAGCAGTGACTCAACCATTATTGCAGTTTATGCATGTAACAAAATTATACTTTTACGCCATGAATTTATACAAAAAAGAGTGTCCACCTGAAACAAAATATAAAGAAATTGATGCTGGAAAGGTTAAGTGAATTATACTTAGCCACACATTGACACAACTAGAATTAGAACTAAGCCCCAAACGTGATGGCCCTATTGCATGGCTGTTCCTCCTAGACCCTGACACCTTTATAGTTAGTACCATAATACATCCCCACTTAAAGGAACAAGCATGTGAACACCATCTTTTCCCAATGGCCACAGAAGCGTGTGATCCAAGGCCATGGCCCTAGACCAGGTTGGGACACTTCCCTGCCCAACAGCATTACATACACACAGATACACACACACAGAGTAAGGCTTGTTTGGACAGAACGGTGTTGATAGCTAGTGAAGGGCTAAGGGGAGGGCTGCTGTTTACAGTTGTGCAGGATGTACACTGAACAACCTGTGGGGGAGTCATTCACATTGTAGATATTATAGGCTGCGTATTTATCATGATGGCTTTCTGGCACATTAAAAGTCCCTTGAAGAGGAGACACCTTTTTCTCTCACACGAAGGCTCCATATGGATTGGGGAGGGACAAGGCCAGCAAGAACAGGAATGGGGTAGGTAAGGTAGGGTAGGATCAGTGAAAGAACCAAATTGATATAGGAAATGGCCAGGCCTGGGCATAATCATCAAGGCTGAGGTTGGTTCCAGAGAAGGGTCAGAAGGGGCTGGTGAGTGAATGAGATGAAGAAAGGGAGACAATAAACTGAGCCAATTTTCTGAAAAGTTGGCCTGTGAGTGGTTGCAAAGAAATGAAATAGTGGCTGGAAAAGTAGCTGCCATCAAGGGAAGATCTTTGTTTTGGTTTTATTTTTAAGGATGGAATATAGTAATGCTTAATTGTATGATGATCGGAATATCAAGGAAACAGAGATCAATAATGCAGAAAGAGACAATGTAGGGGCTGAAAGTAAAGTCCACAATAATGTGAAACAGGCCAGAAGAGGCAAGGAAGGGAAGACAGCAGTTTCATAAATAGAGTGAATGTTGAGGGACTTCCCTCTTACCTAATATTTCATCTTGCTTGTGAGTCATGAGAACCATAGCTGTCTACAGATATTTGCTGAACAAATCCACCAAATAATATCTATAAAAAGATGTATACCCTCATGCCTGTAATCCCAGCACTTTGGGAGGCTAAGGCGGGTGGATCATGAGGTCAGGAGATTGAGACCATCCTGGCTAATATGGTGAAACCCCGTCTCTACTAAAAATACAAACAATTTGCCAGGCGTGGTGGCAGGCGCCTGTAGTTCCAGTTACTCAGGAGGCTGAGGCAAGAGAATGGCATGAACCCAGGAGGCGGAGCTTGCAGTGAGCTGATATCATGCCACTGCACTCCAGCCTGGGCGACAGAGCGAGACTCCATCTCAAAAATAAATAAATAAATAAAAATAAAAAATAAATAAATAAGTAAGTAAGTAAATAAAGATGTATACCCAATCAAGACAGAATAAGTACAAAAACACAAGGCACCATCCTCTGAGGGGCTGAAGGAGAAAATTAGGATAAAATTTTGAAGGATCCTCATTCAACATACTTTTTTTTCTTTTCAACTTTCAGGTGGTTTTTGCTCTTACAGACTTTGTGATAGAAAATCTTGGAAAACAGTTTATAGAGACACCACCTGTGGACCTGGCTACACTGTATCAAGACATGTCATGCAACACTCCCCTGGTATTCATCTTAAGCACAGGCTCAGATCCTATGGGTGCATTTCAGAGGTTTGCCCGGGAAAGTGGATATTCAGAACGGTAAGGTCATGTTGTGCAGTTTTAATAATGCATATACGTATGAACATCTCTATTAAAATTTGCCTTTGTTCTTCCCCTTGTGGAGCATAAACTCTTACATTCAGGTATCTCTTACTAAATAAATTAAGATATGTTAATAGTTAGCTATTGTTAAAATAGGGTCAAAAATCATAAAAGTAGCTGTAAATGTTGTTTAAGCAAAGGAGAAATTGCTTAAAATGTTAAAGTATAATAATCTAGTGGAATAATGATTGAAATTTGTTTGGTATTTAACACAGGATTTTAACATAACCAAAAAGGTACTGAAGTGTACGCTCTATAATGAAATATACAAAAGAAGAGTTCTTTATGTTCCATTATTAATCTCATCTTTCTCATGAGTCTTCACTCTGCTGGGTAATAGGGACAAGGGGAATGTTTAAACTTACCCATTTACATTATTTTCCTCTGATTTAAATGTCTCCTTTACAGTAAGCTGATTTGGGTTTTTTTAATGAAAGTTCAGTCTTCCTGACTCCTCTTTCTATCCCTAATCCTCTCCAAGATGTTATCCAGGTGAGTAAAAAAGTACACAAGACCACACAGCGGCAGAGGAAAATAGGGGTCTCAGATCCACAAGGTAGCCTCCGGCTCTGTTGGGTTCCTTCATGGAGTGGCTGGTCTGGCCTGGTCCCTGGACTAGGAATTAAGGATGGGTTCCATTAAGGATGTGTTCCATTTCTTCATTTGGAGTTCATGTTCTGTATTAGTCAGAAGTCTCCAGAGAAATAGAACTAATAAGATGTGTGTGTGTATACGTGTGTGTGTGTGTGTGTGTGTATGTGTGTATGAAGTTGCAAGATTTGCAGTCAACAAACTAGAGACTCAGCACAGCTGATGTGTAGTTCCAGTCTGTGTCCAAAAGCCTGAGAGCCAGGAGAGCTAATGGTATGTGTACCAGTCCAAAATTCAGCAGGCTTGAGACACAAGAAGAGCCAATGTTTCAGTCTGAGTCTAAAGGCCAGAAAAAAAACTGATGTTCCTGCTTAATGGTCAGGTAGGAGAAGTTCTCTCTTATTCAGCCTTTTTTTCTATTCAGGTTTCAATTGATTAGCTAAGTCCCAGTCACTTAGCTTAGGAAGGGCAATTTGCTTTACTTCGTCTATGAATTGAAATGCTAATCTCACCCAGAAACACCCTTATAGACATACCCAGAATAATGTTTGACCAAATATGTAAATATCTCATGCCTCAGACAAGTTGACACATAAAATTAATCATCAAATGATCCTAAACGTTTGCCTTTGGTTCTGAAATCTCAACAAAGTATTACTATAGACTTATTAAGAGTTTCTGTGAATCAGTAAGAAAAAGAAAACAACCCAATAGGAATAAAGACAAAAAATACAAACAGAATTCTCAGAAAAGGAAAACTAAATGCCCAATAAGCATATGAAAATACGTCCAACCTTACTAGTAATTTGGAAACAACAAATTAAAACCATGAAAAGATGCCGTTTCACACCTATCCAACTGGCAAAATGGTGGCAAAGATATGGAGCTATGGAAACAATTCATATTGCAAGGGGAGTAAAAAATAAGCAAAAATTATCTGGCAGCATATATTAAAGTTAAAGAGGGCATCTTCAATATCTCAACAATTCACTACTGAATTTGCATCATCGAGAAAAAAATCAATCATATTTGTATAAGAAACCACATTCAAGTCCTTTTTTAAATAACTTCAACTCTTAGACTTATGTGGTATTTCATTTTCTGTTCCTGCATTAATTCATTTTAGAAAATGGCCTCCCACTGCATCCATGTTGCTGCAAAGAACATATTATTCTTTTTATGACTGCATAGTGTTCCATGGTGTATGTATACATTTTCTTTATCCAATTCACCATTGATGAGTACCTACCTAGGTTGATTCCATATCATTGCTACTGTGAATAGTGTCAAGAACATTTACAGAAACATTGTTTGTAATAACAAAAGTTGGTAATAACCTAAATTTCCATCTAGCAAATGAGTATATAAATTGATACATTCATAAAAAGTAATATAATACAGTATAGCCATGAAAATGAATAAACTAGAATAATATCTATCAATATGACTATGTCACACAAACTAATATTGAGCAAAAAAGTTACATTTCAGAACTTAAATATTCAAGAAGTAGAATAAAATATGTAAAATTATTAAACAAGCAAATAATTGCATGTAACATTATTTAAGAATTCATATTTTTTTAAAAGTGTGAAGAAAGGTAGAGAAATTATTTGAAATCCAGAATAGAAATGACCTTGGGAGTGGAGGTTAGATAATGAGACAGAAGTAAACAGGGAGAGGCAGACTACAGTCTCAGATCTTGTAGATAATGTTTTATTTCTTAAGCTGGGTTGTGGATACATGAATACGCGTTGTATTAACTTCATCACTTTTGTGACTCTTAACTATTTCATAATAATTTTTAAAGTAAGGGTAGAATTCAAGATGACAATTAGAAAATTAGGAAGGCTATTAATCAGTAACTAATGAGTGCTAATTTCTTGATATATTCAGGAGGAAAAAAGAAGTATAGAATCACTATATTCCCTTAGGAAAATTAGTGGTTTAATGTATGTGTTAAAATTTTAGGGGAAAAGACTAAAATGATAAATGATCTGCAGCTTCCAAACAAGCAGAGGAGAAAAAGTATATAGTCCAATATTTCCATCCAAAAGCAGATAGGAATGAAGAAAATAAAAAATGAAGTATAGTAAGCCAAAAAGTCAAGCTAGAGAGTAGAAATTAGTGCAAATACCTACATAGGTATAAATATCTCACCTAAGAACAAATAAAATTGATCAAGTTAGATTTCAAAGACAATTTTGATATATGCTATTTAGAAATCACATATACAATATAAAAACAATATATGCAATATATGCAATTTTGATATATGCTATTTAGAAATCACATATACAATATAAAAACAATACAGAAGGTAGAAAATAAAGAAATTCAAAAGATACATGCCATGCAAATACTAATGAAAAGAGAGCTAGTAATAGTTCCAACGTATATCACAAAACAGAGTTTGAAGCAAAACATTTTATTAAGGATAAAATGGAAAACTACATGATATACAAAATTATTCACAAAGAAGAGACACCAATTGTGAAATTGTACACAACTAACAACAAATGTTGAATTGTATAAAGCAAAAACTGGAGAAATTTATACAAGAAGAAATTGATAAATCAACATTAATATGGAAAATTTCAACACATCTGACAGAAACTGTCATGAAGCAAACAAAAGTTGCAAAATTGGTAAAAATATAAAATATTCAGACAGTGAAATTAAGAACTTCGATTTCTGTACTTAACAAATGTAACAAATGCAAGATTTTCAAGTATCCATGGAACATTTACAAAAATTAGCCATGTGTTTAGAAAGACACATATTTCTAAAAGAAGACAGATATTTTCTCTGACCACAATAAAATCTTAGGAATCTATCTTAAAACATTATTTTTTAAACATTTTGGGAAACAAAAAAATGCACTTCTCCACATCCATGTGTTAAAGAGAAAACATAATGGGAATTTCCATAAGTGGAAGTAGATGACAAAAACAATATTACATATAAAAACCTGTAGGATGTAGTCATGTGGCACTTAGCGGTAAATTGATACTTCTCATTCCAGTAATAACAAACTAAGGACTCAGATCAATATTTCCACTAAGAACACCCAGAAACCGTAGACAAAATATGTAAGGAAATATATGTTTGAAGGTCTGGAGAATTAATAAATAAGTGAAGAATATTTAGGAGAAAAGGAAAACCTAGAGCAATGAGCCCAGCACTCAAGGCCGTTTTTTCCCTAGAGGGACCAGAGGAGGAGGCTAAAGGGCTGGGAAGCTGAGCAGACATTTTGATTACTACAAAGGACAAAGGAAACAAAATAAGAACCCAGAGCCCACTAAGTAGAAGGGGAGGCCGGTAAACCCCCCTTACTTTAGGTTTGCACTCCAGGGAGATTTATCAAAACAAATAATGCCAGGTAAGAAATAAATGCTTTGTGAAAGAGGTTAAGATGATCCCTGGCTACTAGTATCTCTGGATGCCTGCCAGAAAACATAAATCTTATCTGGGGGAACAGAACATTTTAGCTGCACAAGAAAATATGTATGAGAGAACCCCGGACTATGTGTTTAAAAACCAAGAAAAACAGTATATATTAGAAACAGAGCACAGAGTATCCTGATAGTGGATACATGACATTAATTTTAAGATAACTTTAAAATGTTCAAGGAAATAAAAAATTGAGAAAATTGCAGACAATTTAAATTACTTAAAATAAAATTCTAGAATGTAAAAATATAACTGAGCCAGTCACAGTAGCTTATGCCTGTAATCTCAGCATTTTGGGAGGCTACGTAGGAAGATCACTTGAGCCCAGGAGTTTGAGACCAGACTGGACAACATAATGAGACACCATCATTACAAAAAATTAGCCAGGTGGAGTGGTGCACACCTGTAGTCCCAGCTACTCAGGAGGCTGAGGTAAGAGGATCACCTGAGCCCAGGAGGTTGAGACTGCAGTGAGCCATGTTCATGCTACTGCACTCAAGCCTGAGTGACAGAGTGAGATCCTGTGTCAAAAAAAAAAAAAAGTATATATATATAGATACACATATTTATAAGTATGTGTGTATATATATCTATATATATAACTGAAAGAAAGAATTCAATATATCAATTTGATGAATTGAAAGTATAAAGAGACAAAACAATGGAAAAGATGGAAGAGAAGATAAGAGACAGAGATACAGTGGCAAGATCTATTAAAGTGTAGTTTGAGTCCCAGAAGGAGAGAAGAGTGCAGAATATTTTAATAAACAATGGCTGAGAATTTTCCAAAACAAAAGACATCCATCCACAGATTATATAAACTCTACTAAACCCCAAGCATAATAAATGCAAAGAAAATTCTCTACCTACACCCCTTACAGTGAATTGTGGAGGAGAAAAAGAACATATTAAAAACAGATTAACTTTAAAGATGCAACAAATATGCCATTGACTGATTTCTCTGCAGAAATAACGAAATCTGGAAGACATATATTCTAAGTGTGGAAAGCAAATTACTGTCAAAACTTCTCTTAAAAAATGAAGTCAACATTAAGCCTTTTTTAGACAAAAAAGAATTGAAAACGGAAACCCAAAAATAAATTAAGTAGAATAATGGTGGAACTATATCAAAACTTGTGAGATACTCCTAAAGTCAGAATAAGAGGGAAATTTATAGGCTTAAATATATATGTTATATAAAAAAAATCTAAAACTTAGTAATTAAATTCTACTAGAATTTTAAAAATAAAAATAAGAGCAAGAATTAATGACTTAGGAAACATACAATAGACAGGATCCAAAAGACCAAAAGTTAACTTTTTAAGCTTAATAAAACTAATAAATTCCTGCTGAAACTGATTAGAGAGTCTAAAAAAATTTATCAAAATGAATAAGGGAATATCATTACAGATCAGCAGATATTAAAATGATTATATTATTAAAAAAACTTTTGTCATTGAATTTGAAAATTTTAGTGAAATTTAAAGTTCCTCAAAAAACATAATTTTTAAAATTGATAAGCATAAATAGCATTGCTGAATAGTCCAATAATTTTAAAAGAAATTTATTATTAGAAACCCTCTCACAATAAAAGCATAAAAAGTCAAATACTTCAAGACAAATATAGTAAAAGATATGTAAGATCTCACCACAGAAAAATATATAATATTACTGAAGGAAATCAAAAAGACCTAAGTAAATGGATGGATATGCCATATTTATTAAGTGGAAGACTCAATATTGTAAAGATATCAATTCTCTTCAAGTTGATCTATATATTCAATGCCACCACATCAAAATACCATTCAGTGTTTTGGGTGGAAATTGACAAGATACTTCTAAAACTTACATATAAACGCAAGGACCAAGAAAAACCAAGCCAAGTGTTATATCAGCAAACAATGGCAGAGTAGAAATTCCAAAAATCTATCTCTACACGTGTAAAGAAAATGTATGTGCTAAGTTCAAGAGTAGGTTGAGTCAGATATCTGGGCCAGTGTGACTCAGCAAGTTTGGAGCACAGGCACAAAACTCTATTTGTTATATAACCTGTTTGTGTAAACTCATACTTGGCTCTGAGCCACTATTTGTAAAAGGTACAACTGCCCTGCTGATGCTGTACATATTGTTCACACCCAGAGAGAGAGTGTGGAGTTGCTGACCCTGTAAGGGAGAGCCATGGGGGCGGCAGGAGCCGTGGAGCCAGCCGCTGAGAAGGGCTGCAGCCAGAGCGGGCAACCAAGATAAAGACAGACAGAGCAGCCAGAGAATAAAAGCCATATTTTACCTGCCTATGGCCCCCCGAATGTTCTTTCAGATATCTGCCACCCGTCCACCCACTCCCCCTCAGACCTCAGCATGGGCTGGAACCTGACACTTGGTGTGACAACACAAAAATAACAGTCTGGCAAAAACTGTCCTAATCAACTTTATCAAAACTCTGGAAAATAACCAAAGGTTTCAGCAACCAAGTGAATGCTTAATAAAGAAAAAACAGCTGAATCTAGACGGGAGAGCTTTGTGACATTTTAACTTACCCCAACCCACATTCTCTAGCTGAGCAGTGGTGTGAGTTCCTGGTGCCATAGTGAACAGAAAATATCTTGTTCTTGGGCGATTGTAGTTATTTGTTTTGGGCTGTCTGGTGGCTCTTTGAAGGACTAGGTCACAGGTCTTGATTTTATTTCATCTAACTAGGAATGCTCCAGGAGAGAGGTATTACCCTGGAAGATTTTGTCACAATTATTTAAAGGTAAAATGTATGAGCCACTGCCTCCTGGCCCAAGGGATAACAGTTGAGGCAACAAGCAGACAAAACAGAAAGCCTGAGAGGAAAGGTGAGAGTAAGATGCTTTGGGAAACAAAAAGTTTGAAAATCTCCCACATATTTTTGGGAATCCAGAAGGCCACACTCATGTTCACGGTTGGGTGTGTACTCACAAAAGACATGAGAAGGAACTAAGCTGTAACCTCTGGCTGATCTTCATGCTTGGCCCAACCAGGAAGTGAAGGCTAATGCAGATTTGTAAACTGCTCAGCTGAGTGTTGAAATCAGACCCCAAGGCACACACAGAGCCCATCTGCAAAATCTGGGAAATTTTTGTTGTGGTTATTTCAGACATTTAATGAAATCTCTGTTGAATTACTAGCTAATCTAGTAACACTAAACTAATTGAATAGAGACATACAACAAAAAATACTGACCTTACAAAATTAGTTCGCAAAAGTCATTAAAAAAACCAAAGACAACAACAAGAAACACTGGGAAGTGGGGACAGCCTAATTTCCAGAGTTGTGACATTATAATATTCTAAATGTCTGCTTTACAACAACAACAAAAAATACAAAGTATCCAAAGAAATAAGAAATTATGACCCATTCAAAAACAATAAAAACTGACCCTGATGAATGCCAGACATTGGGCTTACTAGACAAAAACTTTAAATCAACTATTTTAAATATGCTCATACAGTTAAAGGATACATGAACAAAGAAATAAAGGAAAACATGAGAATGATGCCTCACCAAAATAGAGAATATCAATGAGATAGAGTTTATTAAAAGGAACCAAGTAGAAATTCTGGAGATAAAAAGTACAATAATTAAAATGGAAAATATACAAAAGGGATACAAGAATAGATGTTAAGAAACAGAAGAAAGAACTATGAACATGCAGATAGGTCTGTTGAGATTACTCAATTTGATGGGCAGAAAGAAAAAAATACAAACAGAACCTGCCAGGTGTAGTGGCTCATACCTGTAATCCCAGCACTGTAGAAGGCCAAGGTGGAAGGATCATGTGAAGCTAGGAGTTACAGACCAGCCTAGGCAACAAGGCAAGACCCTACCTCTGCAAATAATAATAATAATTTGCCTGGCATGGTGGCATGTGCCTGTAGTCTACTTGGGAGGCTGAGGCAGGAAGATTGCTTGTGCCCAGGAGTTTGAGGCTCCAGTGATCTAAGATTATGCCACTGCACTGTAGCCTATTGGCAGAGCAAGATCCTGTGTCAAAAAAAAAAAAAAAAGATGGGCCGGGCACAGTGGCTCACACCTTTAATCCCAGCACTTTGGGAGGCCAAGGCAAGTGGATCACCAGAGGTCAGGAGTTTGAGACCACCTTGCCCAACATGGAGAAACCCCGTCTCTACTAAAAATACAAAATTTGCTGGACGTGGTGGTGCATGCCTGTAATCCCAGATACTCAGGAGGTTGAGGCAGGAGAATCGCTTGAACCTGGGAAGTGGAGTTTGCAGTGAGCTGAGATTGCACCATTGCACACAAAGAGCGAAACTCAGTCTCAAAAAAAATAAATAAATAAAAGTTGACATAACCTAAGATACCTGAGAGATACCATCCACCATACCAACATACACTAATGGAAATCTGAGAAGAGGAGAAAGAGGGGGAAAGAAAGAACATTTGAAGAAATAATGTCCCATCCTTCCCAAATTGATAAAAGATATGAATCTACACATCCAAAGACCTTAAAGATTCTAAGTAGGATAAACTCAAAGAGAGCTATACCAAGACACACTATAATCAAACTATCAAAAGACAAGACAAAGAAATAATCCTGAAAGCAGCAAGGGAGAAGTGAACTTTCACAGATAAGAGATTCTCAGTAAAATTAATGGCTGTTTCTCATCAGAATCCATGACATCAGAGGCAATGGAATGGCATATTCAAAGTGCTGGGGGTGAAAGAGGGACTGTTAAACAAGAATTCTATATCTGGCAAAATGATCCTTCAAAAATGAAGAAAAATTTAAGATATCCCCAGGTAAACAAAAACTAAGAAGGTCTGTCACTAGTAGAACTGCCCTACAAGAAATACTAAAATGAGTTGTTCAGACTAAAACGAAAGGACACTAGACAGCAAATTGAATTCACACAAAGAAATAAATAACCCAAGTAAGCATAACTACATAGGTAAATATATGTCACTAATAATATACTTTTGGCTTATAATTCCTCTTTTCATTTTGTATATAATTAAAAAGGCAAAAGCATAAAACAATAATTATAAATATATGTTGGTGGTCATGCAATGTATAAAAATGTAGTTTGTGGCACAATAACAACACAAGAGAAGGCAGAGCTATCTACTAGCAAATTTTGTATACAACTGAAACTAAATTGGTATTATTTCAAATTTAAATTTTTATGAATTCAGATGTTAATTGTAATCCATGACATGATCACTATGAACACAATTAAAAATATATACAATATAGTAAAAGAAATGAGCAGAGAATCAAAATCAATATCTAACTAGCCAAAAGAAGGCAGTGATGAAGGAATTGAGGAACAAAAAGGATATGACACGTAAAAAAATCATAGAAGTACATTCTTCCTTATTAGTAATTATATTAAATGCAAATGGATTAAAGTCTCCAATTTAAAGACAGAGATTGGCAGAATGGATTTCAAACACACACACAGAAGGAGCAGAGCAAGGTGGCTAAATAGGAACAGCTCCAGTCTCCAGCTCCCAACACGAGCGACACAGAAGACAGGTGATTTCTGCATTTTCAACTGAGGTACTGGGTTCATCTCACTAAGGAGTGCCGGACAATCGGTGCTGGTCGGCTGCTGCAGCCCAAACAGCCAGAGCTGAAGCAGGGTGAGGCATCGCCTCACCTGGGAAGCGAAAGGGGGAAGGGAATCCCTTTTCCTAGCCAGGGGAACTGACACACATCACCTGGAAAATCCCACCCCAATACTGCACTTTACCAAGGGTCTTAGCAAACAGGCACACCAGGAGATTATATCCCACACCTGGCCGGGAGGGTCCCACACCCATGGAGCCTCCCTCATTGCTAGCACAGCAGTCTGCGATCTAATGGCAAGGCAGCAGCGAGGCTGGGGGAGGGGCGCCCGCCATTGCTGAGGCTTAAGTAGGTAAACAAAGCCGCTGGGAGCTCGAACTGGGTGAAGCTCACAGCAGCTCAAGGAGGCCTGCCTGTCTCTGTAGACTCCACCTCTGGGGACAGGGCACAGCTAAACAACAACAACAACAACAACAAAAAAAAAAAGCAGCAGAAACCTCTGCAGACGCAAACGACTCTGTCTGACAGCTTTGAAGAGAGCAGTGGATCTCCCAACACGGAGGTTGAGATCTGAGAACGGACAGACTGCCTGCTCACGTGGGTCCCTGAACCCTGAGTAGCCTAACTGGGAGACATCCCCCACTAGGGGCAGACCGACACCCCACACCTCACACGGTGGAGTACACCCCTGAGAGAAAGCTTCCAAAGCAAGAATCAGACAGGTACACTCACTGTTCAGCAATATTCTATCTTCTGCAGCCTCTGCTGCTGATACCCAGGCAAACAGGGTCTGGAGTGGACCTCAAGCAATCTCCAAAAGACCTACAGCTGAGGGTCCTGACTGTTAGAAGGAAAACTAACAAACAGGAAGGACACCCACACCAAAACCCCATCAGTACATCACCATCATCAAAGACCAGAGGCAGATAAAACCACAAAGATGGGGAAAAAGCAGGGCAGAAAAGCTGGAAATTCAAAAAATAAGAGCGCATCTCGCCCTGCAAAGGAACGCAGCTCATTGCCAGCAACGGATCAAAGCTGGACGGAGAATGACTTTGACGAGATGAGAGAAGAAGGCTTCAGTCCATCAAATTTCTCAGAGCTAAAGGAGGAATTACGTACCCAGCGCAAAGAAACTAAAAATCTTGAAAAAAGAGTGGAAGAATTGATAACTAGAATAATTAATGCAGAGAAGGCCATAAATGAACTGACAGAGATGAAAACCATGACACGAGAAATATGTGACAAATGCACAAGCTTCAGTAACCGACTCGATCAACTGGAAGAAAGAGTATCAGCAATTGAGGATCAAATGAATGAAATGAAGCGAGAAGAGAAACCAAAAGAAAAAAGAAGAAAAAGAAATGAACAAAGCCTGCAAGAAGTGTGGGATTATGTAAAAAGACCAAATCTACGTCTGATTGGGGTACCTGAAAGTGAGGGGGAAAATGGAACCAAGTTGGAAAACACTCTTCAGGATATCATCCAGGAGAACTTCCCCAACCTAGAAGGGCAGGCCAACATTCAAATTCAGGAAATACAGAGAACGCCACAAAGATACTCCTCGAGAAGAGCAACTCCAAGACACAGAATTGCCAGATTCACCAAAGTTGAAATGAAGGAAAAAATCTTAAGGGCAGCCAGAGAGAAAGGTCGGGTTACCCACAAAGGGAAGCCCATCAGACTAACAGCAGATCTCTTGGCAGAAACTCTCCAAGCCAGAAAAGAGTGGGGGCCAATATTCAACACTCTTAAAGAATTTTCAACCCAGAATTTCATATCCAGCCAAACTAAGTTTCATAAGTGAAGGAGAAATAAAATCCTTTACAAATAAGCAAATGCTTAGAGATTTTGTCACCACCAGGCCTGCCTTACAAGAGACCCTGAAGGAAGCACTAAACATGGAAAGGAACAACCGGTACCAGCCATTGCAAAAACATGCCAAAATGTAAAGACCATCGAGGCTAGGAAGAAACTGCATCAACTAATGAGCAAAATAACCAGTTAATATCATAATGGCAGGATCAAGTTCACACATAACAATATTAACCTTAAATGTAAATGGACTAAATGCTCCAATTAAAAGACACAGACTGGCAAACTGGATAAAGAGTCAAGACTCATCAGTTTACTGTATTCAGGAGACCCATCTCACATGCAGAGACATACATAGGCTCAAAGGGATAGAGGAAGATCTACCAAGCAAATGGAGAACAAAAAAAAGCAGGGGTTGCAATCCTAGTCTCTGATAAAACAGACTTTAAACCATCAAAGATCAAAAGAGACAAAGAAGGCCATTGCATAATTGTAAAGGAATCAATTCAACA
Organism: Theropithecus gelada; assembly: GCF_003255815.1. Taxonomy (NCBI): domain Eukaryota; kingdom Metazoa; phylum Chordata; class Mammalia; order Primates; family Cercopithecidae; genus Theropithecus; species Theropithecus gelada. Next base: position 105,834,802 of record NC_037681.1, read on the forward strand.
GGAAGAGCTAACTATCCTATATATATATGCACCCAATACAGGAGCACCCAGATTCATAAAGAAAGTCCTTAGAGACTTACAAAGAGACTTAGACTCCCATACAATAATAATGGGAGACTTCAACACCCCACTGTCAACATTAGACAGATCAATGAGACAGAAAGTTAACAAGGATATCCAGGAATTGAACTCATCTCTGCAGCAAGCAGACCTAATAGACATATACAGAACTCTCCACCCCAAATAACAGAATATACATTCTTCTCAGCACCACATCACACTTATTCCAAAATTGACCACATAGTTGGAAGTAAAGCACTCCTCAGCAAATGTACAAGAACAGAAATTATAACAAACTGTCTCTCAGACCACAGTGCAATCAAACTACAACTCAGGACTAAGAAACTCAATCAAAACCGCTCAACTACATGGAAACTGAATAACCTGCTCCTGAATGACTACTGGGTACATAACGAAATGAAGGTAGAAATAAAGATGTTCTTTGAAACCAATGAAAACAAAGATACAACATACCAGAATCTCTGGGACACATTTAAAGCAGTGTGTAGAGGGAAATTTATAGCACTAAATGCCCACAAGAGAAAGCAGGAAAGATCTAAAATTGACACTCTAACGTCACAATTAAAAGAACTAGAGAAGCAAGAGCAAACACATTCAAAAGCTAGCAGAAGGCAAGAAATAACTAAGATCAGAGCAGAACTGAAGGAGATCGAGACACAAAAAACCCTCCAAAAAATCAATGAATCCAGGAGCTGGTTTTTTTTAAAAGATCAACAAAATTGATAGACCGCTAGCAAGACTAATAAAGAAGAAAAGAGAGAAGAATGAAATAGACACAATAAAAAATGATAAGAGGATATCACCACCGACCCCACAGAAATACAAACTACCATCAGAGAATACTATAAACACCTCTACACAAATAAACTAGAAAATCTACAAGAAATGGATAATTTCCTGGACACTTACACTCTCCCAAGACTAAACCAGGAAGAAGCTGAATCCCTGAATAGACCAATAGCAGGCTCTGAAATTGAGGCAATAATTAATAGCCTACCAACCAAAAAAAGTCCAGGACCAGATGGATTCACAGCTGAATTCTACCAGAGGTACAAGGAGGAGCTGGTACCATTCCTTGTGAAACTATTCCAATCAATAGAAAAAGAGGGAATCCTCCCTAACTCATTTTATGAGGCCAACATCATCCTGATACCAAAGCCTGGCAGAGACACAACAAAAAAAGAGAATTTTAGACCAATATCCGTGATGAACATCAATGCAAAAATCCTCAATAAAATACTGACAAACTGGATCCAGCAGCACATCAAAAAGCTTATCCACCATGATCAAGTGGGCTTCATCCCTGGGATGCAAGACTGGTTCAACATACGCAAATCAATAAACGTAATCCAGCATATAAACAGAACCAAAGACAAAAACCACATGATTATCTCAATAGATGCAGAAAAGGCCTTTGACAAAATTCAACAGCCATTCATGCTAAAAACACTCAATAAATTCGGTATTGATGGAACGTATCTCAAAATAATAAGAGCTATTTATGACAAACCCACAGCCAATATCATACTGAATGGGCAAAAACTGGAAGCATTCCCTTTGAAAACTGGCACAAGACGGGGATGCCCTCTCTCACCACTCTTATTCAACATAGTGTTGGAAGTTCTGGCTAGGGCAATCAGGCAAGAGAAAGAAATCAAGGGTATTCAGTTAGGAAAAGAAGAAATCAAATTGTCCCTGTTTGCAGATGACATGATTGTATATTTAGAAAACCCCATTGTCTCAGCCCAAAATCTCCTTAAGCTGATAAGCAACTTCAGCAAAGTCTCAGGATACAAAATTAATGTGCAAAAATCACAAGCATTCTTATACACCAGTAACAGACAAACAGAGAGCCAAATCATGAATGAACTTCCATTCACAATTGCTTCAAAGAGAATAAAATACCTAGGAATCCAACTTACAAGGGATGTAAAGGACCTCTTCAAGGAGAACTACAAACCACTGCTCAGTGAAATAAAAGAGGACACAAACAAATGGAAGAACATACCATGCTCATGGATAGGAAGAATCAATATCATGAAAATGGCCATACTGCCCAAGGTAATTTATAGATTCAATGCCATCCCCATCAAGCTACCAATGAGTTTCTTCACAGAATTGGAAAAAACTGCTTTAAAGTTCATCTGGAACCAAAAAAGAGCCTGCATTGCCAAGACAGTCCTAAGTCAAAAGAACAAAGCTGGAGGCATCACTCTACCTGACTTCAAACTATACTACAAGGCTACAGTAACCAAAACAGCATGGTACTGGTACCAAAACAGAGATATAGACCAATGGAACAGAACAGAGTCCTCAGAAATAATACCACACATCTACAGCCATCTGATCTTTGACAAACCTGAGAAAAACAAGGAATGGGGAAAGGATTCCCTATTTAATAAGTGGTGCTGGGAAAATTGGCTAGCCATAAGTAGAAAGCTGAAACTGGATCCTTTCCTTACTCCTTATACGAAAATTAATTCAAGATGGATTAGAGACTTAAATGTTAGCGCTAATACCATAAAAACCCTAGAAGAAAACCTAGGTAATACCATTCAGGACATAGGCATAGGCAAGGACTTCATGTCTAAAACACCAAAAGCAACGGCAACAAAAGCCAAAACAGACGAATGGGATCTAATTAAACTAAAGAGCTTCTGCACAGCAAAAGAAACTACCATCAGAGTGAACAGGCAACCTACAGAATGGGAAAAAATTTTGGCAATCTACTCATCTGACAAAGGGCTAATATCCAGAATCTACAAAGAACTCAAACAAATTTACAAGAAAAAAACAAACAACCCCATCAAAAAGTGGGCAAAGGATATGAACAGACATTTCTCAAAAGAAGACATTCATACAGCCAACAGACACATGTAAAAATGCTCATCATCACTGGCCATCAGAGAAATGCAAATCAAAACCACAATGAGATACCATCTCACACCAGTTAGAATGGCAATCATTAAAAAGTCAGGAAACAACAGGTGCTGGAGAGGATGTGGAGAAATAGGAACACTTTTACACTGTTGGTGGGATTGTAAACTAGTTCAACCATTATGGAAAACAGTATGGCAATTCCTCAAGGATCTAGAACTAGAAGTACCATATGACCCAGCCATCCCATTACTGGGTATATACCCAAAGGATTATAAATCATGCTGCTATAAAGACACATGCACACGTATGTTTATTGAGGCACTATTCACAATAGCAAAGACTTGGAATCAACCCAAATGTCCATCAGAGACAGACTGGATTAAGAAAATGTGGCACATATACACCATGGAATACTATGCAGCCAAAAAAAAGGATGAGTTTGTGTCCTTTGTAGGGACATGGATGCAGCTGGAAACCATCATTCTCAGCAAACTATCGCAAGAACAGAAAACCAAACACCGCATGTTCTCACTCATAGGTGGGAACTGAACAATGAGATCACTTGGACTTGGGAAGGGGAACATCACATACCAGGGCCTATCATGGGGAGTGGGGACGGGGGAGGGATTGCATTGGGAGTTATACCTGATGTAAATGATGAGTTGATGGGTGCTGACGAGTTGATGGGTGCAACACACCAACATGGCACATGTATACATATGTAACAAACCTGCACGTTATGCACATGTACCCTAGAACTTAAAGTATAATAATAAAAAATAAAAAATAAAAAAAAAAACACACACACACACACACAATCCAATCACATGCTGCCTACAAGAGATTCACATTAGATCCAACCAGTAACTAAAAGAGCTGAAGTGGCTATGATATCAGGAAGAAAAACAGACTTCAAGACAAAAGTTGTTACAAAAGACAAGGATATAATTTAATGATAAGACAATCATCAAAAAGACATAACAATTGTCAACCAAGTCCCAAAATATATAAAGTAAAAACTGACAGAATTGAAGGCAGAAATAGTTCAATGAAAACAGTTAGAAATTTCAATGTCCCATCTTTAATAATGGATAGAACAATTATGAAAAAAAGATAAGGTAATAGAAGACTTCAACAACATTAAAACTAATATTAACAGATTTGACAGACATATATAGAACACTGTACCCAACAATATCAGAATAAACCTTCTTCTCAAGTACACATAGTACATTCTCCTGGATAGTTCATATGTCAGGCCACAAAGCAAGTCTCAATAAACTTAAGAAGATTGAGCCATAAAAAACATCTTTTCAAACACTAATGGAATAAAATTAGAAACAAATAACCGAAGGAAATATGGACAATTCAAAAATATATGGAAATTAAATGATACACTTTTAAGAAATCAAAAGGGAAATTAGAAAATGTTCATTTTTTAAAACTTCAACTTCTACTTTGGATTCAGGTTTCTTAACATGTGCGTATTGCATGTTACTGAAGTTTGGATACAAATGATCCTATCACCAAAGTAGTGAGCATAATACCCAAGAGTTAGTTTTTCAACCCTCTCTTCCTCTCCTATCTGGTAGTCTCCAGTGTCCATTTTTCCAATCTTTATGTCCTTGTATACCCAATGTTTAGTTTCCCCTTATAAATGAGAATATGCAGTGTTTGGTTTTCCGATTCTGTGTTGTAGTAATGACCTCCAGCTGCATCCATGTTGCTGCAAAGGACCAGATTTTATTCCTTTATGTGGTTGCATCATATTCCATGGTTTATAGGACCACATTTTCTTTATCCAATCCACCATTATGAGAGAATCTAGGTTGATTGAATATCTTTGCTATTGTGAATACTGCAAGTGCATGTGTATTCTTAGTAGAATAATTTATTTTCTTTTGGATATATACCCATTAATGGGAATGGTGGGTTGAATGGTAATTCTGTTTTAAGTTCTTTCATAAATCTCCAAATTGCTTTTTAAAGTGGCTGAATTAGTTTACACTGTGAATGAATGCACAGTTTATACACCGACGGTGTGTAAGTGTTCCATTTTCTATGCAGCCTCACCAGCATCTGTTAATTTTTGACTTTTTAATAATAGCCATTCTGACTGGTGTGAGATGGTATCTCATTGTGGTTTTTATTTGCATTTCTCTGATGATTAGTGACGTTGAGCATTTTTATATGCTTTTGGATGCCTGTATGTCTTTTTTTGAGAAGTGTTATTCATATCTTTTGTCCACTTTTTAATGGAGCTTTTTGCTGTTGAATTAACTTTCTTATGGATCCTGAATATTAGACTTTTTCAGATACATATTTTCTCCCAGTCTGCAGGTTGTATTTACCCTGTTGATAGTTTCTTTTTCTGCACAAAAAGTCTTCCACTTAATTTGGTCCCATATATCAATTTTTGATTTTTTGCAATTGCTTTGGAGTACTTAGTCATAAATTCTTTTCCAAGGCTGATGTCTAAAATGGTGGTTCCTAGGTTATCTTCTAAGATTTTTATAGTTTGAGGTCTTACGTTTAAATCTTTAATCCATCTGGAGTTAATTTTGGTATATAGTGAAACATAAGAGTTCAGTTTTATTCTTCTGCATGTAGTTAGGCAGCTATCCTAACATCATTTATTAAACAGAAAACCTTTTCCTCATTGCTTATTAGTGTCAGTGTTGTCAAAGATGAGATGACTGTAGGTGTGCGGCTTTATTTCTGGGGTCTCTATTCTGTTCTATTGGTCTATGTGTCTATTTTTGTACCAGTACCATGCTGTTTTGGTTACTGTAGCCTTATAGTACAGTTTGGAGTTGGGTAATATAATGCCCCAGCTTTGTTCTTTTTATGCAGGATTGCTTTGGCCATTCAGATTCTTTTTTGGTTATATATGAATTTTAGAATAGTTTTGCAGTGAAATGGGTAGTTTGATAGGAATAGTGTTGAATCTGTATATTGCTTTGGGCAGTATAGTCATTTTAACAGTATTGATTCTTCAAGTGAATTAGCATGGAATGTTTTTCCATTTGTTTGTGTCATTTATGATTTCCTCTGGTAGTATTTTGCAGTTCTCCTTGTAGAGATCTTTCACCTCCTTGGCTAGATGTATTATTCTTTTTGTGGCTATTGTAAATGGCATTCCTTTCTTGATTTGGCTCTCAGTTTAAATGTTATTGTTGTATAGAAATGCTATTGATTTTTGTGCATTGATTTTGTATCCTGAAACTTACTGAAGACATTTATCAGTCTTCCAGTTACAAAATCAAATGATCAGAGAAGAAAGATAGTTTGGGTTCTTCTTTTCCTATTTGGATGTATTTTATTTCTTTCTCTTGCCTGATTGTTTTGGCTATGATTTCCAGTACTGTCTTGAAAAGGAGTGGTGAGAGTGGGAATCTTTGTCTTGTTCCAGTTCTCAAGGGGAATGATTCTAGCTTTTGCCTATTCAGTATGATATTGACTGTGGACTTGTCATAGATGATTCTTAATATTTTGAAGTATGTCCCTTCAATGCCTAGTTTCTTTGTTAATAATTTTTGTCATGAAGAAATGTTGGATTTTATCAAAAGCCTTTTCTGTGTCTGTTGAGATGATCATACGCTTTTTTTATTTTAATTCAGTTTTTGTGGTGAGTCACATTTACTGATTTGTGTCTGTTGAACCAACATTGCATCCCAGGAATGAAGCCTACTTGGTCATGGTGAATTAGCTTTTTAATATGCTGCTGGATTCACTTTCCTAGTATTTTGTTGAGAATTTTTGCATCTATGTTCATCAGGGATATTGGCCTGATGTTTTCATTTTTGTTGTGTCTGTGCCAGATATTGGTATCAGGATGATGCTGACTTCACAGAATGAGTGAGAGAGGAGTCCTTGCTTTTTGAATTTTTGGAATAGTTTTAGTAGGATTGGTACCAGCTATTCTTTGTATATCTGGTAGAATTCCACTGTGAATCTTTCTGGTCCAGGGCTTTGCTTGGTAGGATTTTTACTCCCAATTCAATTTCATTACTCATTATTTGTCTGCTTAGGATTTCTGTTTTTTCTGGTTCAATCTTGGGAGGTGGTGTGTCTCCAGAAATTGATCCATTTCCTCTAGACTTTTCATGTTTCTGTGCAGAAAGTTATTAATAATAGTCTCTGAGGATCTTTTGTATTTCTGTAGGATTATTTGTGATATCACCTTTGTCATTTCTCATTGTGTTTATTTGGATCTTCTCTCTTTTTTTCTTTGTTAATCTAGTTAGCGTCTATCAATCTTGTTTATCCTTTCTAAAAACAAACTGTTGGTTTTATTCATTCTCTTTTTTCAGTGGTCAAGGTTTATTGGGAATTTTAATTGGTATGACACTTGGATAGTTGGTTGCATTGTTTATATGTAGATCTTTTCACATTATATGGTAATGTACACTACTGATATATATAGAGATCACAAAATAAGATCCTTTGGAACAATTATGCACAAGACATGCGATATTGGATTTATACACTGGATCCCAGGATGTGACTGATTGGGAAAGAATGTTGAACTAGGAATGTCCCGTGAAGGAGCCAGAAAGTTATATACACACAGTAAACATCCATCTGGCTCAAGGGGCAACTGCAGCATGTGCAGCATTGGTAGAGCTGCCTCAGAGTTGGTAAAAGTATTTCACACTGACCAGTTTAGGACTACACAAGATTAATACTATCTAGCATCAGGATATAGCTATAGGATTTTACAAACCATTCCTATGTCCAACTTCAGGAATTGATGTTTTTCCCAGTGCATTTTAAAATATTGCTGCTTTGATCACAGAACAGATAAAAAGGACAACATGCACAACCTCCAACTAAAATCCTACTGTAGCCTAGACAGTGAAATGATATGACATCGGAAGACTTTAAAATTGCAAGTCTTTTTAGAGTCCCCAAAGTGTAACTGCACTCTTCTTCAAACAGGCCTCTTCCTCAGGAGTCAGAGTCACCTTCACACAAGGTCGGAGATTCCATTCTGTCCCAAAATGCAAGGAACACTAAGGAAGACATTATCCTTTATTCCATAGAGACCCTTAATCATGGTGGAAATTCGGTGCACCCACCTAAGATTCTTCATTATACTCTCTGCCAAATCTGCCACAGAGGGTCCAATGCCCCAGCCTTTGAGTTTGATCACCTCATAAGCACTCTCAGCCACCTACTTGTGAGCCTCTTTCCACTGTTACTTATCTGTATCAGTCCCCAAATCTGGGTGTAGAGTCTTCAAGGAGGCACCAGCAACATTCACTCCACTCCATACAGGCACACTGGAATCTCCATGTTCCCCAAGGACCTACCCTTGACAGCTTAATGAGTGAACTCCCAGCCTTTCCCCCATCAGGTAACGGAATTGGGCTGAATCCAGATTGCAACCACTTTCAATAACACGGTTTTGGGGAAAGCCACTTATCTTCCAAGCCACATGGGTCAAGATATCCACTGGATTTGAAACAATAAGTAAATTGCAGTTCAGCCTGTATTTTACAACATTAGGAATGATGAATTTAAAGATGTTCATGTTATGCTGGACCAAATTAAGACAGCTTTCTCCCTCTTGCTGATGTGCCCAAGCAGTGAAAATGACCAGCTTGGAGTTTGCAGTTACATTAGTCTTTGCCAGAGACGACAATCTTTGGTGTTCTAAGGAAAAGGCTGCCATGTTGGAGATCCATCATCTCTCCCTTCAATTTATCTTCCATGACATCAACAAAGCAAGTTCATCTACTGAGTCCTTTGTGGACTTGTTGGCATGGCACAGGCCATGCCAACAGCACCAATCCCAGCAACTATAATCTTATTCTCGGGGGGTCTCTTCTTCCTCTAGAAGATTATGAATCAGCTGATCCTTGAGAGTTGTCATATTGAACTTGGAACCAAAAGGAACCGGGAATGCACATCCAGCAGGTGTCAGGGGCGCATGACAATGAGATCCGGACTCGGCAGCAGTGGCTCCAGCACCTGGCTTTATTAATTCTTTGTATGGATTTTGGGGTCCCAATTTCATTTAGTTCTGCTCTGATTTTAGTTATTCCTTTTCTTCTGCTAACTTCAGGATTTGTTTGTTCTTGTTCTAGTTCCTCTAATTGCAATATTAGATCGTGAATCTAATTCTTAATGTAGGAATTTAGCACTATAAACTTTTTTTTTTTTTTTGAGACAGGATCTCAGTCTGTTGCCCAGGCTGTACTGTGATGGAGTGATCATGGCTCATTGCAGCCTCAACCTCCCCAGAGTCAGGTGATCCTCCCTCCTCTACCTCCCAAGGAGCTGGGACTACAGGCACACATCACCATGCCTGGCTAATTTCTGTATTTTTTTGTAGAGACAGGGTTTTGCCAGGTTGCCCAGGATCATCTCAAACTGAGTTCAAGTGCCCTCCTCCTCAGCCTCCCAAAGTGCTGGGATTACAGGCACTGCATCCAGACATACTGTAAACTTTTAACGCTGCTTTTACTGCATCCCAGATATTTCAGTATGTTGTGTCTCTCTTTTCATTTGTTTCAAAGAAGTGTTTTATTTCTGTCTTAATATGTTGTTTACCCAAAAGTCACTCAGAAGAAAGTTGTTTAGTTTCCATGTAATTGTGTAGTTTTCAGAGATCTTGGTATTGATTTCTATTTTAATTCCACTGTTGTCTGAGAGTATGCTTGGTATGATTTTGATCTTTTTGAATCTATCAAATCTATTATGGTTAAGCATGTGGTTGATCTTAGACTATGTTCCATATACAGATGAGAAAAATGTATATTCTGTGGTTGATGGGTGAAGTATTCTGTAGATAGCTCTTAGATCCAATAGATTAAGTGTCTAATTTATGTCTAGAATTTTTTTGTTAGTTTTCTGCCTCAATGATCTGTCTAACACTGTCAGTGGGATGCTGAAGTACCCCCACTATTATAATGTAGCTTTCCAAGTATTTTTGTAGGTCTTGAAGTAGTTGTTTTATGAATCTGTGTATTCCAATGTTGGGTGCATCTATATTTAGGATAGTTAAGTCTTTTTGTTGAGTTCAACCCATTACCATTATGTAATGCCCTTCTTTGTCCTTTTTCACTGTTGTCAATTTAGTCTTATTTCTGCAACATAAGAATAGTCACCTCCTCTTCTCTTGTTTTCCTTTTGCATGATAGATCTTTCTCCACCCCTTTATTTTGAGCCTGTTGGTTTTGTTACATGAGAAATGGATCTCTTGAAGATAGAAGATGGTTGGGTCTTATTTTTTTATCCAACTTGCTACTCTGTGCCTCTTAAATGGGGTGTTTAGACCACTTATATCCAAGGTTAATATTGATATGTAAGGTTTTGATCCTGCTGTGATATTTTTAGCTGGTTGCTTTGTAGTCTTGATTGTGTAGTTGCTTTATAGAGTCTATGGGCTCTGGACTTAAGTGTGTCTTTGTGGTAGCAGGTATCACTCCTTCATTTCCGTGTTTAGATCTCTTTTGTGAATCTTTTGTAATGCTGGTCTAGTGGTAAAGAATTGCCTTAGCAATTGCCTATCTGGAAAAGTTTTTATTTCTCCTTTGCTTATGAAGCTCAGTCTGACAGGATATGAAATTGTTGGTTGCAATTTCTTTTCTTTAAGAATGCTGAATATAGTTATGTTATCTCTTCTGACTTGTAATGTTTTTGCTGAGAAGTCTGCTGTTAGCCTTATGGGATGACCTTTGTAAGTGATCTGACCTTTTCCTCTAGCTGCCTTTAAGAATTTTTTTTTCACATTGATCATGGAAAGTTTGATAACTATGTGTCTTGGGGATGGCCTTCTTATATAGCATCTCCTAGGGTTTCTCTGAATTTCCTGAAATTGCATATCAACCTCTCCAGCAATACTGGGGAAACTTTCAAGGACTATATTCTCAAATATGTTACCCAAGTTGTTTACCTTTTCTTCTCTCTCAGGAATGCCAGTACGGCATAGGTTTTATCTATTTGCATAATCTCATATTTCTGATAGGCTTTGTCCATTTTTTAAATTCTTTCTTCTTTATTTTTGCCTAACAGGGTTGTTTTGAGGTACCAGTCTTTGAGCTCTGAAATTCTTTTTTTGACTTGGCCTAGTATGTTGTTAACGCTTCCAATTGTATTTTGAAATTCCTGTAGTCATTTTTCAATTCCAGGAGTTCAGTTTTGTTTTTTCTTCATATAGCTGTGTCATCTTGCAACTCTTGGATCATTTTACTGGCTTCTTTGGACTGGATTTCAACTTTCTCTTGGATCTCATTGAGCTTCCTTGCCATCCAGATTGTGAATTCTGTATCTGTCATTTCAGATGTTTCAATCTGGTAGGATCCATTGCAATCATTTAGAGCTAAGGAAACTGATTTTTTGAATTGCCAGAGTTCTTGTGCTGATTCCTAATTACCCAAGAGGGCTAGTATTTATCATTTTCGAGTTTCTGTCATTTCATTGAGGCTTTTTATTTTTGTATTCCTGTTTTCCTTTGAGGGTTTGACTGTGGTGTATGTTGTCTATAGTTCATTGGCTTTGCTTCTGGGTGCTTTCAGAGGGCCAACGCTTTGCACAGGTTTCTTAGTTGTAGCTAGTTTCCCACATTGGCTTTCACAGATGCTGTGTGATTAATCGATGGCATTAGAATTCAAAATTGTTTTTGCCTTTTGGGATAAGGAGAGGTACTGTTTTTTGACCTGGGTGGTGGTACATGTGCACATTTGCTTTGTGAGAATTCATTGAGCCATACACTAATAATATGTATTTTTCTGTATATATGTTAGACTTTAATTTTTTAAGTGTTTAAAAACTGATCTATAGTGTTGTTAGAAGTTAGGATAATGATTACCTGTGGGAAGAAGGAAGGGGAAATCATTGAGGCGGAGAAAGGCATAAGAGAAATGTCTCTGGTATATCAGCACAGTTCTCTTCTCAACCACAGGTATTGATTTGTGATCATTTGTAGAGCTGTATATTTTTTTGCACTTTTCTATGTGGGTCATGGTAAAAATATTTTTAAAAACAAGAAATAAGGAAAACATATTTGTACTGCTATTGGAATGAGGATTCAAAATGTATATATATATATCCTAAGCAAGAGTCTACTGTATTTACATTTCTTGATATTGATTTTGCTTTAAAATAGCATAAGATGATATTTTGTTGTTGCTGTTTAATTCAGGGTGCAGTCAATTTCACTGGGGCAGGGACAGGGACCTATTGCTGAAAAAATGATCAAAGATGCAATGAAATCAGGAAACTGGGTATTTTTGCAAAACTGCCATCTTGCTGTTTCTTGGATGTTGGCAATGGAAGAGCTCATTAAAACCTTCACAGATCCAGGTATGTTGAGCACATAGCCCCTGCATAATAATAACATTTTGATGTAACCTCTTCTTGTTGAATTCATTCCTTATAGTAATTCATTATTGTAGGCACTATGTTTCCCTATATTAAAGAGGAGAAATTTGAGACCTAGACAGATTTCGCTAATTTACACAACCAGGGTTTGATAAAGGGCCTTCAGAACTACAAGTTGAGGCTAGGATCCACTGGATCATTTCTGTTTCTTATTGCCTTCTATGAGAGGTCATTTGAATTTGAAATATATTACTTATAGGCATATTAAAAAGAAAAATATACTTAGGACAAACAAAAGAAATTAAATCTTTCCCTATATAACAAGAAATGTCAAGGAACAGAGTTCAAATTACCACCAATTCCCTTGGAGTAGTTTTTTACCACCTTTTATCCTCTGTAACCCACATGACAACTAACCTTTACATGTGCCTCAGAGCCACACCCACCCCATGGGCATGCCCAGCATTACTCATAGTTGCTGGCACTAGCTATTATCTCACCACTTTCTTGCCTACTCAAGAAAGTGTAATGGGCTGCAAAGAGAGGAAGTGGAATTAGAATCTACTCATTTTAAAGTGTTAGTATAAAAATAACCAAAACCTCAGGAACTATTTTATTGGTAGCAAATTGTGTGGGTCCCATTCTACCACTCTGCTGTGAAGGCCTGGGGTAGAACTTCCAGGCAAGCATATCCAGAGAGAGCCCTTTCTCTGAGGCCTTTCTTTGTGCCCTCACTACAGAAAGCTTTCTGGAAAGGTAAGAGCTATGCCGATGATCTTGCAAATCACTTTATTTAGTGCTACTTATTAAGGTGAAGAGCTGCTCCTTTCCAGAGTCCCCAGTCTGCACTGTTCACTGAGCCAGCTCAGGGTTTAGCAGCCTTCCCCTAAAGGCCCTTCACTTCCTGGCCCCCTGCCCTCACCCCCAAGCCTTCTGCAGGTTGCTTCTGACAAAGGTAAGGACTCATTTTTATCCACCACTCATAATCTCCACTATTTCCATTCCTTTGCAGTCAAATAAGAGATGGCCTGCTTCCTGCTGGGCCTGTGGCTTACTTCTATTTAAATAATTAAAGAGAAATGACAAGGAGGTCTTCAGTACTGGTCAGAGGTCCCCAGTGATTAGGAATATAATTACGAAAGAAATGTTAGAGAGGCATCAAAAAAGCAATTTGCTGTGGCGGTACTACATGAGCCTCCAGAATATGGAGATGCCGTTCAGCTTCACTATAACTAGGACAAGAGCATTTCCAGTTCTTCAAGGACACTGGATGGGCTAATGAAGCCAGCTGAAGTTGTTTGTGTATTTTAAGTGCTTACTAAACTTAAGTGGATAGAAAAGTCCTATTCTAGCCCTTGCTATAATCATTTATAACCTAACCATTTAAGTTCTGATGTTGGTCATTTTCATGCCACTTGTGTTAAATTGAATGGTCAAAAAATCCTCATGAGAATAAATACGTGGGCAATAACTGCCCTCTTTTTCAACTGAAAATGTTTCCCATTTCAAAGATAAGACCCTTAATAGTTCAGCAACTATTAAAAATTAACATGTTCCTAATGTATTTACCCAAATGTGCCTGCTTCTTGACTGCCAAACCCTCCTAACATGAAGTTTCTAAAACAATGCATCTTACTCCCATTTTAAAACAGTTTACAATATACTTGTAATAGATTAACTAGGTCTTTAAACAAAGCCTATAGCATTTTTTCCTTCTATAGAATAATTGTTTCTTATAGAAAAGTGCTACTACCAACTAAACATTTTCCTTTTTTGTTGTTTTTTCTTTGTTTTAAACAGATAGTGCTATCAAGGACACTTTTCGACTTTTTTTAAGCTCCATGCCTAGTAATACATTTCCTGTTACAGTTCTTCAAAATTCTGTGAAGGTAATGTATGCATATGGTTGGAACAATGTGAAATGGTTGGTTTCAGAATATTCATCTAGTGCCTCCAAGGATATCAGAGCCCGCACAGAAGCATGTGGGGGTCTGCGTGGCCAGGATGGGGAGGTGAAGTCAGTATCTTTTCATCTTTAACAAGCAGGGAAATGATTGCCCAACCCCGTCCTTGCATATTCTAGTCCTATTGGTATTCAGCTCTTCCAGCTCTCACCCTCACAAGAAAATGTTAAGGGTACAGAGTGATGAGAAGAGAACTCCTTCCAGAGTTAAGGGAATGTTTCAGCATTTGAGAAACAGGAAAGCCTACAAGCCATACTAGTATGGCTGTTGGATTTTAATGCTGGAAGTTTATGATCTATGGCAAGCCTCTACATATGAGGAACAAGAGGTGCTTCTTCCCTCCCTGTCCCATGTCATGGGACATCAGAGGACAAACTATGGGACAATGCCGTATGTCAGGATGATGCAAAATTCAATGAGGAAACCTTGAGCATGCTTTCTGGCCTGTATTTAGAAAAAATGGACACTAAGTGGAAGTGTCTGAGGTTCTTGTTGAACATGTGGTTCAACCACTGTAGGTCTGAGAACCCTGCCATTCCATGTTCTCCCTGGACTGTGCCTGAGCAAGATACAAAGCAGGCTCGAACATGCCAGGAATGGTCCCTACCTCCCCATGAACATCAGCTATCTACATCATCTCAATGGCTTTCAGTCTATGTGTGTTATTCAGAAATAATGCAAATCTATAAAATCACTCTCTCTGCCATGTATATTTCATCTAAATCCAGGTGACCAATGAGCCTCCAAAAGGCTTACGTGCAAATATCAGACGAGCATTTACTGAAATGACACCTTCGTTTTTTGAAGAAAATATACTTGGAAAAAAATGGAGGCAAATAATATTTGGCATTTGTTTCTTCCATGCGATTATTCAGGTACGCTTATCAACTCTGCTTTTTAATAGCAACAAGGAAGTGTATTGTGAAATAAATAGCAATAATTAAGTGAAAGCTTGTAAATGTCATTGTGAAATGCTGAAGACTCCATTCTGTGTCTGAACCCAAGTTGTTTTCATTCAACTCTCAATCTCTATGCTCCCCTTGCCTCCGTGTTTCACAGATTCAGCTCTCACCTCTCGTCTGATCTGCCTACAAAATATCATCAGTTGGATGAATGCAGTAGGTTCAATTCAGTTCAACAAGTACAAAATAGATTTCCTCATAGGTGGCATATTTATTATATTAGTTTTCCGGTTTTCAAATGTGTGTGGTCTACAGAAAATAAATAAATAAATAAATAAATAAATAATCAGACTGGGCACAGTGGCTCATCCTTATAATCCCAACATTTTGGGAGGCCAACGTGCGCAGATCACTTGAGCCTGGGAGTTCAAGACCAGTCTGGGCAACACAGCGAAAGCCCATCTCCACAAAAAAAAAATTTTTAAATAGCCAGGCATGGTGGCACATACCTATAGTCCCAGCTACTTGGGTGCTGAGATGAGAAGATTACTTGAGCCTGGTAGGTCAAGGGTGAATGAGCAATGATCGTGCCACTGCACTCCCGCCTGGGTGACAGAGAAAGACTCTGTCTCAAAAAAAATAAGAAACGAAAATATGCCAGATATAAGATAAATAGGTTAAAAGGTATTAGGGGAGGTCTGACAGGTTGGGATCAGGGGAGGGGTTCTGGGTGTGAGGGCTTTGTTCCGCTAACAAAAGCACCTGAGATGCGGAGGTAGTTTAAGCTTTAGGAAAATTTTGAGATCAAGAGCAGGGAACTTGGAACCAAACCTCTGGCATAATTATCAGTTTCAAATTTAAGAAATTAAGGTAGGATAAGGAAATAACAAAGGAGGTTGGGGGAGGATTTCATGATGGTATGCCATGAAACAAAAATATGGTTCTATGTGTGGCATAACTGAAAAATCATGGACAGACTCCTTAAAACAGCAGGGAGTAGTTCTCTCCACCAGATAGATAATTACAGGGTCAATAATTTTATGCCAAAAGACTACAGGTGAAATTTTTTTTCCTACTGTGATGAAAAAATGCTTTATTTTACCCTGAAGGAAAAATGTTCTTTTGACAGGTCCATCAAATTTCTAGTAATAGCAAATTTTCTTTTGGAAATATGGGGAGGAGCCAGTATTGAAGGAAGAGGTGCGTCCTCTGTTTGGTGAAAGCCTAGCTGAAGTTGAGCCACATGATTTTACTGATTTTGCAGTGTGGGGATGCCCAATTTCAATGGAAACTTCTTTTTAGTTTTCAATATATTACACAGAATTTATTTTATCAAATTTTGTTTCAGACTATTTTCATGTTTCATTCTAGGAGAGAAAGAAGTTTGGCCCCCTTGGTTGGAATATCTGCTATGAATTTAATGACAGTGACAGGGAATGTGCTTTACTGAACCTCAACCTCTATTGTAAAGAAGGAAAGATTCCCTGGGATGCACTGATTTATATTACTGGTGAGTACGTCCTTGTGGCCAGGGCTTCCATCTATGTACCACAAAGTTTTTGGTTTACTCCCACCTGGCCCTTACAAAGATGGTGTCCTCCCCCAGTGTTTAATAGTAGTGATGATGATTTTTGATGTTCCTTATGTGAAGACAAGATTGTGAGAAGAACACATCAAGACATCATGAGAATATTCACACATAGAAAATGGGACAGCTGCTTTCTCCAATAATAATAATAGGAAAAACAGTGCTTGCTACATGCCAAGCACCCTTTTAAGCACTTCCCAAGAATTAGCAGATTTAATCCTCATAACAACCTTACAATGTGAGCACTATTATTATTACCATTCTACACATAAGAAAACTGACGCACACCATTTACAAAGTGCTGGGGCCGAGATTTGAACCCAGACAGTGTAACCTCCAGAATCCACGATCTTAAATTCAAAAGAACCTAAACATTATTTGACTAGTAGAGACCTGTTAATTCAGATATACCTGTAAAAAAGAAAAAATCTTTCAGGAATTAAATTTTTGGTAAATATTAACTGTGACTACATAGGGATCTTGTTGCCAAAATTAGATCCAATTTGGACCATGTGGGCTCAAGTAGTAAGGGAGAGGATATTTGCACTGGGAAGTGGGAGAAGGAGGAGCTCTGAAAAGGGACAGAAAGGAAATGGATGATTTTCATTGGCAAGTAAGGGAAATGCAAAACAGCAGAAGGGTATCAGGTGATCTACAGCCTAAAAGGCAAAATGAAACCTTAAAACATGTTTGAGATGAAGGCAGCAAGATAACGGTAAAAATAGTTTAGGACCAGTCCCCAGAGTGAACCAATAGGGAAAGCCCTGTAATTTGGGAGGCTACTTTGTACTCCTGCCCCAAGCCATCCCATTGGGGCCAAAATTGTTTAGCAAAGTGATGATGTAGGCAAAATTGTTCTCTGGTATCCTCTGCTTACCCTGAATTTTCCTGTCTCTCATTTTTCTTTTCCTTCTCCCTCTCCTAGAATCCTTGATGTTTCAGGTTACCTCAGTCTCTACTGCTGTGGAAGTAATTGTGGAGGTAAAAAGTAATTTGCCAGACTGATCTATAGATTTAATGCAATCCCTATGTAACAGCAGACTGTTACACCCAGATCCACTGGCATGTTGCAGGAATTGATAAGCTGATTATAAATTCATATGAAATTCATATGAAAATGTGAAGGGCCTCAAATGGCAAGAACAATCATGGAAAGAAGAATAAAGTCAAAAGAGTAACATTTCCCAATTTCAAAACTTACTACAAAGTTACAACAAGTCATTGTGGCACTGGCATAAGAATAGACATAGATTTTGACTTGGCAGTGGTGACCATAGTTCTAACACATTTTTTGTTTCTGGCATGAAGGGAGCAGAGCCTTTATCAGGTCGATTTCTTTTTATGTGGCACCCATCCACTGTTCCCTCCAGCACCTAGTCTTGGTCCAAAGAGTCTCAGAGCTGTCAAAAAGTTGTTCTGAAGAAAACAGGACATCTCAGCAACAAATATCCCAAAGTATTACTGTAAATGAGACTGATTTTATGGGAAAATTAAGAAAGGTGTTCCAGTTCTTACAGATTTGGATCTTTAATCTGTGTTGGAAATTCTGTTTCTGGATCTAGTTTGAGGCACTAAGAAGGGTAAGACATCAATTTGCAATGAGCCCTTGCCAGGGTAACATCAATTCTGCTAAAATTGAAGCAGAACAAACACCAAATTTATGGTGAAACTTGTATGGAAGAATGGTGAAATATTGATACTTTACAAAAAGTTTATAGGGACAATGCCCCAAACAAATCAGTAGCAGTTTGTAAATGGATAACTAGTTTTAAGAAGGGCCAAGACAGTGTTGAAGATGAAACCCACGGCAGTAGGCCATCCACATCAATTTGCAAAGAAAAAAATTAATCTTGTTCATGCCCTCACTGAAGAGCACCAACAATTAACAGCAGAAACAACAGCCAACACCATAGACATCTCAATAGGTTCATTTTACACAATTTTGACTGAAAATTAAAGTTGAGCAAACTTTCCACTCAATAGGTGCCAAAACTTTTACATCCAGATCAGAGGCAGACGAGAGCAAAGCTTTCAATGGAAATTTAAACAAGTGCAGTCAAGATCCTGAAGCATTTCTCTGAAGAATTATAACAGGAGATGGAACATGGCTTTACCAGTACAATCCTGAAAACAAAGCACAATCAAAGCAATGACTACCAAGGGATGGAAGTGGTCCAGTCAAAGCAAAAGTAGGCTAGTCAAGAATAAAGTTCATGGCAACAGTTTTTTGGAATGCTGAAGGCATTTTGCTTCTCGACTTTCTGGAGGGCCAAAGAATGATAATAACATCTGCTTATTATGAGAGTATTTTTAAAAAGTTAGTCAAAACTTTAGCAGAAAAAATGCCTAAGAACACTTCACCAGAGAGTCAATCTTCACTTCAACAATGCTATTCAGGCCTGTCATCAAACTGGAGCACTTTTGCAAGAGTTTTTATGGGAAATCATTAGGTATTCACTTTACAAACCTGATTTTGCTCCCTCTGACTTCTGTGTTTCCTAATATTAAAATTTTGTTAATGAGCACCCATTTTTCTTCTGTTAATATAAAAAAAGACTGCATTGACATAGTTAAACTCCCAGGACTATCAGTTCTTTAGGGATGGACTGAATGGCTGGTATCATTGCTTACAAAAATGTCTTGAATTGATGGACCTCGTGTTGAGAAATAACATTTATATTTTTTAAAAAAGAATAGGCTTATAAATCAGTGGAACAGAATTGAGAATCCAAAAATGACCTTTATATTTATGACTACTGATTTTCAACAACGGTGCCAAGACAATTCAATGGGGGAAGGATAGTCTGTTCAACACATGATGCTGGGGCAATTGGGTGTCCATCCACAAAAGGATAAATTTGAACCCTTATACCATATACAAAAATTAATTCAAAATGGGTGACAGACCTACAATTAACAGAAAAAAGTAAATCTCTCAGAAGAAAGCTTTGGAGAAAATTGTGACTTGGGATTAGTCACTGACTTCCGAGATATGACACAAAAAAGAAAAAATAAATTGGACTTCATCAACATCTAAAACTTTTACTCTTAGGCCAGGTGCTGTGGCTCAAGCCTGTAATTCCAGCACTTTGGGAGGCTGAGGCGGGTGGATCACAAGGTCAGGAGATCGAGACCATCCTGGCTAACACAGTGAAATTCCGTCTCTACTAAAAATACAAAAAATTAGCTGGGCATGGTGGCGGGCGCCTATAGTCCCAGCTACTCGGGAGGCTGAGGCAGGAGAATCACTTGAATCCGGGAGGCAGAGGATGCAGTGAGCCGAGATTGTGTCACTGCACTCCAGCCTGGGCAACAGAGTAAGACTCCATCTCAGAAAAAAAAAAAAAAAAAAAAAAAAATTATTAAAACTTTTACTCTTCAACACATACCATCAAGAAAGTGAAAAGGCAAGATGCAGACTGAGAGAAAATATTTGCAAATCATATATCTGATAAGGGCTTGTATCCAAAGTATATAAAGACCTCTTACAACTCAACAATAATAAGAAAAATAACTCAATATTAAAATGGTTGAAGATTTGATTTGAATTGACATTTCACCTAAGAAAACACACAAATGCCCAGTAAGCACATGAGAAGATGCTCAATTTGTCATGAGGGAAATGAAAGTTAAATCTCTAATGAAATGCCACTTCACACCTACTAGGATGACCATAATTTTAAAAGACAATAACAAATGCTGGTGAGCATATGAGAAAACTAGAACCCTCATACCTGCTGGTGGCAATGTAAAATTGTTCTGCTGCCTTGAAAAAATGTTTAAACAAAGTTGCCACATGACTCAGCAATTCTACTCTTAGATATGTACTTAGGAAAAATTAAAACATATGTCCTCACGAAAACGTGTACACAAGGCCGGGCTCAGTGGCTCATGCCTGTAATCCCAGCACTTTGGGAGGCCCAAGTGGGTGGATCACAAGGTCAGGAGTTCGAGACTAGCCTGGCCAACATGGAGAAACCCCACCTCTACTAAAAACACAAAAATTAGCTGGATGTAGTAGTGCACACCTGTAATCCCAGCTGTTCAGGAGGCTGGAGCAGGAGACTCACTTGAAACCAGAAGGCGGATGTTGCAGTGAGCTGAGATAGGGCCACTACATTCCAGCCTGGGTGAAAGAGTGAAACTCCATCTCAAAAAACAACAACAAAAAAAGAACCCACACAAAAACAAAACTTGTACACAAACGTGCACAACAGCATTGTTCATAATGGCCAAAAATGTCCGATAACTGTTGAATGGCTAAGTAAAATATGGCATATCCATAAACAGAATATTATTCCACCATAAAAGGAATAAAGTACTGATACATACAACAACATAAATAAATCTCAAAAACATTATGCTAAGTGAAAGAAGTCAGACACAAAAGCCCACAAGTACAATTCTATGTATATGAAATTTCCAGACGAGTCAAGTCTATAGAGATGAAAAGTAGTTCAGTGGTTTCATGGGACAGGGAGTAGACATGGGGACTGACTGCAAATGGACACAAGATTTATTTTGGGGGGAAATGGAAATGTTCTAAAGTTAGATTGCAATGATGGGTAGACAACTCTGTAAATTTACCAAAAATTAATGAATTTATATATATATATATAATTATATATATAAGAATATATATATATTCAATATATATTCTTATATATATGTTTTATGTGAATTTTATGGTTTTTTAAATTATATCTCATTGAAACTGGTTTTTTAAAAAAGATAGGAGTAAAAAGACAATGCTTTATCCAGGTGGCGATACTTGCTAATGGTGAGTTTTTTAGGCATTAGTTTATGGATTAATTCATAAAATATTGATTAGTACTATTATGATAGATTCTGGATGTCTGCCTACCAAAAGCTGATGGAGATAATGAATCATTCATAGTAGCCAAAATATGGAAACAACCCAAATAGCCATCAACATATAAATGGATACAGAAAGTATAGTATATACATACAATGGAAAACTATTTATCCTTAAAAAAAAAAGAAATCCTACCATTTGTGACAACATGGATGGACCTGACTGACATTACGCTAAATGAAATAAGTTAGTCACAGAAGGACAAATATTGCATGATTCCTTTTATATGAGGCCTCTGTAATAGTCAAAAGTCTAGAAGTAGACAAGAGGATGGTGACTATCACAGGATAGAGGGAGGAGGAAAATGGGGAGTTGTTGTTCAGTAAGTATAAAATTATGGTTATACAAGATGAGTAAGTTACAGAGATCTGTTGTACAATATAGCACCTACAGTTAATCATAAGGTATTTTGTACTTTAAATTAATTTGTCAAGAGAGTAGATTTCATGTTAAGTATTCTAACCACAATAAAACAGTAGGTGGCATGAAGAAATTGTCAGAGATCATGGATATGTTTACCATACGGATTGTGGAGATAGCAACGTAAGTATATACATATGTCAAAACTCATCATGTTGTATACATTAATTGTGTGCCATTTTTTGGATACCAACTAAACCTCAATAAAGGTGCAGGGGTGAGGGGAGGCCAAGAGTGTGTGGGACATGGCACTACTAGAGAAACAGTTATTAGCTCCAGAAGAGGAAGTGTGTATGGAGGGCAGTTGTGTCTTCAAGAACACTAAAAAAGGTAAGCCGGGGGCATATCCTGACAGGCCTATGTGTCTTGCTAATAAATTTTGTTCTAACTTACAAACATTGGTTAGCAATTATGGTCTTTTAGGTTAGGAAGAGGTGCAACAATTCACAAAGCTATAATAAAAGCAAAATGAGGGATTGAACATGGAGACATAGCAATACCAGTGGGGAAACTAGACAGGAGAGAATAAACAGAGAAATATTTAGGAGGCTTTAAATACTGGAAGGTATTTGGGATTGGAGGAGGACCTTCAGATTTTATAGTGTAGGTGACAGCAATACACACATCCAGGAGTGGTATTGGGGGTGGATCTGAGCTCAAAGTTGGCAAAGACAAAGTCAAACCTCAGGCCTCTCCAGTTTTTATTGGATCATCCCCAAGTCAGCCCACAGAGATGGGAAAGGAAGAGAAAGGGGAAGCCACTATGTTAGGTTCTGCAGTGGGACCCACAGGAACCATGATGCTAGGGCCAGACCAGGCGGTGGCATGGATGGTGGACCCCACCACACACACACACACATGCACGCACACATGTACACACACACACACGGGCGTGCACACACACACAGTCCCTCTTCTAAGAAGACCAAAGCCAGAAGACTCCTTCTTGAAAGTGAGCTGTGAGACGTCTACCCTGAGTCAAAATGACAGAGTTCCTTATTTACTCAGTTTGACCCAAGAAAAAGGATAGAGTCAAATCTGGATGGAGAAGCACAAAATCTGTTGATTTGTAAGGAAAACACTTCTGTGCTTCTTGTCAAAATGCAGATATTTTAGTTAGAAACTTATTTTAGAATAATATATGTTAGGACACCCTTCTTCCCCTGACATCATCATGCAATTGGAGAAACTAGAGCTTTATGTTCCAGCACCAAGGACCCAAGAGGAGTTTCAAGTCAGGCCATATTAGATGGACCCACAACAGAGATTTAACCCAACTTTATGTTCCAAGATTTCCCAGAAGGTCACTAAAGAATACTCCTAGAAAGATACAGAACATCTCCTTTTTACCTCTTGGAATTGCCGACACAGGGATTCAGCAACTTAACCATCAGCCCTGGTACCTACTTCCCCTCCCCTCTCCCTGAGTGTCTTATCCAACAAGACTGACAAGAGTGACTCCAGCAGGAGAGGGAAGACAGGCATCTCTACAGGATGTACAGATAAAGACATTCCTGTCTTGAAAGAAATAAATTACTGAGATTCCAAAGACTGAAATAACTTTCTCTCAACCAACCATGTCAGCTTGAAAGAGAAAGAAAAAACAATTTTTTCTTCCTGACATGATGGAAGAAATAGAGATAAGAATGGATCAACAGTTGAAGGATTCAGAAGTTGACAATGTTGGTATCACAGGTGAAATCCTTCCAGGAACACTACAGTGGTGAATGGTGAATTGTAGCAATCGATCTGGAATTTTAAAGAAATTATATCAGCAATAGATTCCAGTGTGCTTCCTTGCTACACATAGTTTGGGGATGACACATGGAAAGTAGCTTCTCTGTGGAAAGAGAGATGGGATAAGAATCAGTTATAATTCCTTGTCGTTACTGTGAAGTGAGTTGTCCCTTTTGCTTTGAATCTATCTTTCCTCCTTACCCTGATAGCAATAATTAATAAGGAATATATAGAGGTTGAATGCCTTGCTACAAATACTTGATTCTGCTTTACTCATTGGCTCCGAAAGAAGCACTGTTTGATGGAAAATGTGTATGCTTTAGAATACTGCAATCAATGATAAGACTCAAAATCACTATTTCAAAGCAAAAGAACAAAAACAAAAAAGAAATATGTAGATAGAGCTCAGTGGCTTTAGTTTCTGAAAACTAAAAGAGCAAAATAATGATAGTAGAGTACATATAGTAGATTTTTTCTACTTTTCAAAAATTGACTTCTATTATCTTTGAGGGGGGTGGTGGAAGGAAATTCTGTTGTGTGCTTTCCATTTTCAGTACCAAATAAATGTGTACATAAATAAATGTTAAAATTTTAAAATTAGGTATGCCTATCAATTTTTTAAAAACAGCAATAATTTCAAAATACAAATTTATTTTCAGGTGAAATTACCTATGGTGGTAGAGTTACAGACAGCTGGGATCAAAGATGCCTTCGTACTATCTTGAAAAGATTTTTTTCTCCTGAAACATTAGAAGAAGATTATAAATACTCTGAATCAGGTAAATGACTTTTCAATATTACAGGAAAGGCCTTTCCCAAGAAGTCGTTGACAGCATCTCTCAGTTTCCTATCTAGGGGCTGTCTGTGTTGGGTCTCCACAACCCTCTTATAGCCACACCCTATCCCCATGCTTGGCCACTTTCAGAGCTGGTTTGATAGTAGGATCACAGAGCTACATAGTGCTTGGTAACTACTTTGAATTACTTCCATTTTAAAGTTTATTGCACTGTGTCTAAATTTGTTTTCACTCTTATGTTCTAGTGTGTTTTGAATGTAATCAAATAAAACACCCAGACATAGTGGCACATGTCTGTGGTCCCAGATACTCAGGAGGCTGAGGTAGGAGAATCACTTGAGCTCAGGAGTTCAAATCCAGCCTGGGCAACATAACAAGACCCAGTCTCTAAATCATAGTAAATATTATTACTACTACTATGTAAAAGTTTTTTAAATAAAGAAATGAAAATGTCTATTACAACAAGTTGAGTAAAAACCAGATCTGTGAGTTGGAGATAGCTCATTCCGAATCAGACAGCAAACAGATTAATTGTCCTGAGTGTTGATCCCCTTGGAAGGAGCAACTTGATTAGTACAAGCTCATAAAAGCTCCTACCATTGAGCGTCAGTCAGAGCCGATAAGATTCAACTGTATATCCTGCAATCATATAGATAGTCGAGTAACCCTAGATTTCAATGTAGCTTTTAGTTTGGGGAATTAGAGAAGGCTGTTGTTTATCAAACAAATATGAAAGCAATCTCTAACACAAGCATAAATTTAAGCCCTTAATGAGTTACACCTTTCAGCATAGATTTGGAGCCCTTCATGAGTTACACTTTTCAGCAGCATATCCCTGGATTCTCCGCATCTTTAAATGCTCTGGAGAAGGCATTTGAAAGGTTAGGACAGTAATCAGATTCTCAAGGCCTGAAGAAAAGGTAACAAAACTAGACACAGCAATGAAAGCATGAAAGCTTAGAAAAAACAATCCCCCTTGCTACATGAGCCAGCTGATTGCAGCCACCATCTGCACCACACAAAGAAAAATCAAACTTGGCAGTACAAAGCCAGTCTATTTGAGACATATTTGTCTTCTGTGTTTTTAATAACAGGTATCTATTTTGCACCCATGGCTGACAGCCTACAAGAGTTTAAGGACTACATTGAAAATCTGCCTTTGATCGATGACCCAGAAATTTTTGGAATGCATGAAAATGCCAATCTAGTCTTCCAGGTATGTGGCCTTTCATCTTAAAATACATATTTATGTTGTGTATAGAAACGCAAAACATCAATAATCACCCCTACTCACTCTGGAAATTATGATCTTCCTAAATAAACAAATAAAATAATTGTTTCACCTTGACTTCAACATTTGGTTCCAATTTAGCCTGTTACTTCTGGGTCCTTCACAGAATCCTAAGACTGTCACGCATTTTCTCTGTCACTGGCCAAGCCCCTCCATCTCCCAGCCTTCTGCCTAGTCCATCCATAATCTACCTGATCACAATCCAACAATTACATGAGGATTTCAATAATAATATAACCCTCTCCCTTTGCCCTTCTTCTACCAGGCTGGGCACATTTGTGTCATATTACACAAAGGTTTGTGGATCCATACATGATTCAGTGATAAAAATACAGTGACAAATGTCCAAAGCAGATAAATTACAACACCGTTTATTACAAGCATGGTCACAGTGTCAGATCATAACCCAGAGAAAACTGGGTTGTTTTACTCCTCTGTGTAAGACCTTGTGATGCTGCACCATTACCTAAGGGTAGTCCAAGCTCTTCGGTGTGCACTCAAAGCTCTCCCATGACCCCAGGCCTGCGCAGAGTCATCAGGCACCAGAACCAACCCCTGGACTTGGACTGGACCTAAAGAAGGAGTCAGTGAAGGAACCCCAGGGCACCACGTTCCTGCCATGGACTTCTGAGATCCTAGACACAGGAGCTCCTGTGACCCCCACAGACCTTTGGACTGGCAGGCAGAGCAGCCCAAAGAAAAAGCAGAGGCACAGTTTGAACCCACACAGAGCCCAGAAGGCTTTGCTATGCTGTGCAGCTGCAGGATAACACTACCACAGACATTCATCCCCCAAGGCTTTCTATGTTACACTGAGTGGCTGTAGCTCCTACTATCTGCCAGTCCAGGAAATAGCAGAGCCTGAGCATGCTCATGCCTCAAGACAGGCCCCACCACCATTGCTACAGGCCCAAAGTGATCTATTCCATGCACCCCTTTGCCGCTGGCCCCTCCCAAGACCACCTCTGAAGCCGCTCCTGTGGGAGAGTGCCCACAGCACAGCCTGCATGGCCCTGCCTGAGTGTTTTATTGGCAGCCTAGGAGTAGTTCACCACCCCCATCACAACCAGTGCTTGACCCCTAGGGGCCAGGGGAAAAATCCACAGTTCTACTCCCAACTCCCCAGGACTCACTTACACCACCCAGGGATATCAAGTTGATATCTGTGGCCTGAGCTCAAGTAGGGGAACACAAAAAAGAGTATGGCACAGGTTTGTATGCCAGCATGGGAGCTGGTCACTCCTTTTTTTTTTTGGAAACAGTCTCGCTCTGTCATTCAGGCTAGAGTGCAGTGGTGCGATCTCGGCTGACTGCAACCTCCACCTCCCGGGTATGAGCAATTCTTCTGCCTCAGCCTCCCAAGTAGTCTAAGATTACAGGCGTCCACCACCACGCCCAGCTAATTTTTGTATTTTTAGTAAAGACGGGGTTTCACCATGTTGACCAGGCTGGTCTCGAGCTCCTGACCTCAGGCGATCCACCTGCCTCGGCCTCTCAAAGTGCTGGGATTACAGGCGTGAGCCACTGCACCCAGCCCACCCCTCCTTTTTCCAAGATGGGCATGGCCTAACAGCCACCACTTCTCCCTTATGGAGTTCCATAGCCCAGAACACCTGGGCTGGCTCAGGGATCTGGACAAAAAAGGCTTGGGATAAGCGAAGCTGGTTGGGCCTGCTACCTGCGCAGAGACTGGAGGGAGACCCACCGGGTCAGGGAGCATGAGGTGGGCAGGCCCCATAACCATTCACTGGGCTGAGAAGCCTAGACAGCAGGTGCCGTATTGGTTGCACACTGGCAGTGCCACTACCCTGTCCAGGGAGCCTCCACCTTTGAACAACTGCATCACCAAACCACCTGCCAACATACTCCACAACTCATTCTAACTTTGGCAAGCACAGGGGATGGGCAGTTACCTAAGGAGTAAAGGGTCTTCTAGAGACAGTCCTTGGTGCAAACCGCCCCTAAGAAAGGAGGGAGCACACTCCACCAAAGCCCTACTTGGGACAAAGGAAATGGAAGTGTGACACCAGCCACTAAAAGAGACACCACCAAGACCTAGGAATGGACTTAAAGAGGGAACATCTCTCATTTTCCACCCTCACCCGCCTTCCCGTTGGAGCCGTTCCTGTTGGGGCCTGGTAAGTGTGTGTACTGCAGTAAGCTGCTTTTCTGTGATTCTCCATTGGACCCACCCCTGCTGAAGGTAACTGAGTTGGAGGAGCATGTTTTTTGCACTTCTCTAGTGCCTCCACCCCCACTGAGGGCTATTGCAGCTAAGAGCCTATGTGCTGGCTCTGTTGAGCACCATCTACTGGACTACAGCCGGAATTACCATACCAAACAAAAATAACATTGCTACAAGCAGTGCCTGTCAAACACGCTGCGTAAACCTCTACGTAACCAAAGAACCCATATAGAGCTTTGCCGCTCTGAAAGCACCCAGAAACAAAGCCAATTGGTTGTACACAACATACACAACAGTTATATCCTCCAGGAAAAAAAAAACAAACAAAAAGTCAAAAAACTCCATTCAAAGAAAAGCAAATTCAAAAAGATAAAGAAACATCAACTCCTTCAGATAAGAAGAAATCAGCACAAGAACTTCAGCAATACAAAAAGCCAGAGTGCTTTGTTACCTCCAAAGGATCACACTAGTTCCCTAGCAATGGATCCTAGTCAGATTGAAATGTCTGAAATAATAGAAACAGAATTCAGAATATGTGTGGCAAGGAAACTCAATGAGATCCAATAGAAAGTTGAAATCCAATGCAAAGAAGCCAGAGAAATAATCCAAGGTTTAAAAGATGATACAGCTATACTGAGAAAGAACAAAACAGAGCTTCTGAAATTGAATATCTCACTACAGGAGTATCAAAACAAAACTGGAAGCCTTAACAACAGATTAGACCAAGCAGAAGAATGAATTTCAGAACTCAAAGACTGGTCCTTTGAATCAACCCAGTCAGAAAAAAAAGATAAAGAGAATTTTTTAAGATTCTCTTTTCTTTCTGAGAAATATGGGATTATGTAAAATGACTAAATCTACCATTTATTATCATTCCTTGGAGAGAAGAGAAAGTAAGCAACTGGAAAACATATTGGAGTATATAATCCAAGAATATTTCCCCTTTCTCACTAGAGAAGTTGGCATGCAGATACAAGAAATCCAGAGAACTCCAGCAAGATACTGTATAAGCTGACCATCCCTAAGACATAGTCATCAGACTTTCCAAGGTCAAACCAAAGAAAAAATATTAAGTCATTAGAGAAAAGGGCCATATTACCTATAACGGGAATCCTATCAGAATAACAGCAGTCTCTCAGCAGAAAACTTAGAAGCCAGAAGAGATTGGGGGCCCATTTTTAGCATTCTTAAAGAAAATAAGTTCCTGGGCCAGGCACGGTGACTCACGCCTGTAATCCTAACACTTTGAGAGGCAGAGGCAAGTGGATCACCTCAGCTCAGGAGTTCCAGACCAGCCTGGGCAACACGTTGAAACCCCATCTCTACTAAAATACAAAAAGTTAGCCAGGCATGGGGGCATGCACCTGTAATCCCAGCTACTTGGAGGCTGAGACAGGAGAATTGCTTGAACCCAGGAGGCAGAGGTTGCAGTGAGCAGAGATCACACCATTGCACTCCAGCCTGGGTGACAGAGTGAGGCTCTGTCTCAAAAAAAAAAAAAGAAAAGAAAAGATATTCCAGCAAAGATTTTCATATCCTGCCAAACTAAGCCTCATAAACAAAACACAAATAAAATACTTCCCCGGCAAGTAATCACTGAGAGAATTTGGCACCAGCAGACCAGTTCTACAAGAGATGCTTAAGGGAATCCTAAACATAGAAATGAAAGAACAATACATGTAACCACAAAATCACACATAAGTACATAGCCTACAGACGGCATAAAACAACTACATAATCAAGACTACAAAGCAACTAGCCAAAAACAGAACAACAGAAACAAAACCTTACATATCAATATTAACCTTGAACATAAATGACCTAAACATTCCACTTAAAAGACATAGAGTAGCAAACTGAATTAAAACACAAGACCCATCCTTCTGCTGTCTTCAAGAGACCCATCTCACATGTAATGACAACTATAGGCTCAAAGTAAAGGGATGCAAAAAGATCTATCATACAAACAAAATTAAAAAGAGCAGAGAATGCTATTCTTGTATCAGAGAAATCAGACCGTAAACTAACAACAGTAAAAAAGGACAAAGAGGGCATGATATAATGATAAATAATTCAATTCAAGAAGATTTAATGATCCTAAATATATATGCTCCCAACATTGGGGCACTCAGATTTATAAAATAATTACTTCTACCTAAGAAAAGACTTTTACAGCCACACAATAATCAGAGAAACAGCAGAGGTGGGGACTTCAACACTCCACTGACAACATTAGACAGATCATGAAGGAAGAAAACTAACAAAGACATTCTAGACTTAAATTCAATACTTGACTAATTGGACCTAATAGACATCTACAGAATATTCCACCAATAATGAAAGAATATACATTCTTCTCATCTGCCCACAAAACATACTCTAATATTGACCACATGTTTGGTCATAAAGCAAGTCTCAACAAATTTAAAAAATCAAAATCATACCAAGCATCTTCTCAGAACACAGTGGAATATAATTAGACATCAATACCAAAAGGAACTCTCAAAACCACACAAATACATGGATACTAAACAACTTGCTCCTGAATGACTTTTGGGTAAACAAAGAAATTAAGGCAAAAATCAAAAAATTATTTGAAACAAATGAACATAGAGACACAAGATACCAAAAGCTCTGAGATGCAACAGAAACAGTGTTAAGAGGAAAGTGAATAAAGCTAACTGCCTACGTCAAAAAGATATTAATAGAAAGATCTCAAATTAACAACCTAATGTTGCACCCAAAGGAACTAGAAAAACAAGAACAAACTAAACTCAAAGCTTGCGGAAGAAAAGAAATAACTAAAATCAGAGGAGAACTAAATGAAATTGGGACCAAAAAGAAAAAAGCATACAAAGAGTCAACAAAAAAAAATGTTAGCTCATTGAAAGGATAAAAAAGACTGATAAACTGTTAGCTAGATTAACAAAGACAAAAAAGAAGATACAAATAAGCACAATTAGAAATGACAAAGTGACATAACAACTGCTCCCACAAAAATATAAAAGATCCTCAGAGACTACTATGAATATATTTATGTGATTTATGTGCACAAACTAGAAAATCTAAAGGAAATGGATAAACTCTTGGAAACACACAACCTCCCAAGATTGAACCAGAAAGAAATAGAAACCCTAAACAGACCAATAATGAGTTACAAAATTGAATCAACAATTTTAAAAACCTACCAATCAAAACAAGTTTTGCACCAGACAGATTCACAGACAAATTCTACCAGATGTACAAAGAAGAGCTGGTGACCAATCTTATGGAAATAATTCCAAAAAAATCAAAGAAGAGGGATTCCTCCCTAACTCATTCTATGAAATCGGTATCATCCTAGCATCATAATGTGGCAAAGACACAACAAAAAGAGAAAACTGCAAGCCAATAACCCTGATGAACATAAACTCAAAACTCCTCAGCAAAATACTGGGAAATCTAATCCAATAGCACCCCAAAAGGATAATCCACCACAATCAAGTGGGCTTTATTCTTGGGATGCAACGATGGTTCAACATACAAATCAGTAAGTGTAATTCACTGCATAAACAGAATTAAAAACAAAACCATAGGATTATCTCAATCAATGCAGGAAAATCATTCAATAAAATCCAACATCCTTTAATGGTAAAAACCTTCAACAAACTAGGCATCGAAGAAACATACCTCAAAGTAATAAGAGCCATCTATGACAAACCCATAGCCAATATTATACTTCACAGGAAAAAATTGGAGGCATTTCCCCTAAGAACTGGAACAAGACAAGGATGTTCACTCTTACCACTCCCGTTCGACATATTAATAGTACTGGAAGTCCTAGCCAGAGTAATCAGGCAAGAGAAAGAAATAAAATGCATCCAGATAGGAAAAGAGGAAGTCAAATTATCTCTCTTCACTGACAGTATGATTCTATACCTAGAAAATCCCAAAGATTCTGCCAAAAGACTACTAGACCTACTAAACTACTTCAGTAATGTTCCAGGATACAAAATCAATGTACAAAAATCAGTAGCATTTCTATACATCAATAATGTTTAAGCTGAGGACCAAATTAAGAACACAATGCCATTCACAATTGCCACAAGAAAAATAAAATACCTAAGAATACATCTAACCAAGGAGGTAAAACATCTCTACAAGAATTACAAAACACTGTTGAAAGAAATCATGGATGACACACGTAGAAACATTTCATGCTCACAGATTGGAAGAATCTATATTATAAAAATGCCCACACTGCCCAAAGCGATCACACATATGAATCTATTTCTGTCAAACTACCAACATCATTTTTCACAGAATTAGAAAAGAATATTCTAAAATTCACAGGAAACCAAAAAAGAGCTTGAATAATCAAAGCAATTCTAAGCAAAAAGAACAAAGCCAGAGCCATTATACAAGGCTACAGTAACTAAAACAGCATGGTACTGCTACAAAAAATAGACACATAGACCAATGGAACAGAGTAGAGAACCCAGCAATAAAGTTACATACCTACAACCTTTGATCTTCAACAAAGTCGACAAAAATAAACAATGGGGAAAGAGCACTCTATTCAATAAATGGTACTAAGAAAACTGGCTAACCTTATGTAGAAGAATAAAACTAAACTCCTACCACTCGTCATATACAAAAATTAATACAAGATGGATTAAAGAATTAAATGTGATACCTCAAACTATTAAAACCCTAGAAGAAAACCTAGGAAATACCAGGATATTAGCCTATGCAAATAATTTATGGCTAAGGCCTCAAAAGCAAATGCAACAAAAACAAAAATTGACAATTGTGACCTAATTGAACTAAAAAGCTTTTGCCCAGCAACAGAAACTATCAATAGGGTAAACAGACAACCTACAAAATGGGAAAGTATATGTGCAAAGCATGCATCTGACAAAAGGACTAATATCCAAAATCTATAAGGAACTTAAAGAAACCAACAAGCAAAAAACAAACAACCCCATTAAAAGGGGACAAAGCACATAAACAGACACTTCTCAAAAAAAAAAAAAGAAGAAGAAAGACGACCAGGCGTGGTGGTTCATGCCTGTAATCCCAGCACTTTGGGAGGCTGAGGCAGGCGGATCATCTGAGGTCGGGAGTTCAAGACCAGCCTAAACAACATAGAAAAACCCTGTCTCTACTAAAAATACAAAACTAGCCAGGCGTGGTGGCACAAGCCTGTAATCCCAGCTACTCGGGAGGTTGAGGCAGGAGAATCGCTTGAACTTGGGAGGCAGAGGTTGCAGTGAGCCAAGATCATGCCATTGCATTCCAGCCCAGGCAGCAAGAGTGAAACTTTGTCTCAAAAAAAAAAGAAAGAAAGAAAAGAAAAATACAAGCAGCCAACAAACGTGAAAAAAATGCTCAACATCACTAATCAGAGAAATGTGAATCAAAACCACAATGAGATATTATCTCACACCAGCCAGAATGGCAATTATTAAAAAGTCAAAAAATAACATGTTGGTGAACTTATAGAGAAAACAGAATGCTTATACACTGTTGGTGGGATTGTAAATTAGTTCGGCCCCTGTAAAAAGCAGTTTGGAGATTTCTCAAAAAACTGAAAATAGAAGTAATGTTCAACCCAGCAATCCCATACTGGGTATCAACTCAAAGGAAAATAAACCATTCTACCAAAAAAAACACATGCACTCATATGTTTGCAGTTCTATTCACAATAGCAAAGACATAGGATCAACATAGGTGCCCATCAACAGTGGGCTGGACAAGGAAAATGTGGTACATATACACCATGGAATACTACACAGTCACAAAAAAAAGAATGAAATCATGTTCTTTGCAGCAAATTGATGCAGCTGGAGGCCATTATCCAAAGTGAATTAATGCAGAAACAGAAAACCAAATACTGCATGTTCTCACTTACAAGTGGAAGCTAAACACTGGGTACACATGGACATAAAGATGGGAACAATAGACACTGGGGACTCCAAAAGGGAGGAAAAGGAAGGAAGAAAAGAGTTGAAAAACAACCTGTTAGATACTATGTTCACTATTTGGGTGATGAAGTTCAATAGAAGCCCAAACCTCAGCACCATGCAACACATCCATGTAACAAACCTGCACATGTACCCTCTGAATCTAAAATGCTTTTTAAAAAATTAAGACAAGTGGTAAATCAAAATTTTTTTGAAACAAAAACTGAAAAGTTAGCTTTCCATATTATAGAATTATCTTATAAATTAATAAATAATAAAATGCTAAAATTCAAAGATGTGCAAAAAACATGAATAATTCATAAAGGAGTAATATAGATGGTCAATGAACATATTTTTCAAGATTTAAATTCTTAAAGAAGTGCAAAAAATGAGAAACTATTTTATCTATTAAATTAGAAACATTTGTTTAAGTAATAATATTAATTCTTGCAAAGACATAGAAAGACAGGCTTTATGATACACTATTGTTGGAAATATAAATTGATATAATGTTTTTAGAAATTAACATGGTAATACCCAGTTTTAAAGTATTGCCTCTACTTAATCTATCATTTAAAGAATTTCAAAAATGGTGGATGAAATTCATACAAACATATTCTGTTCCCCAAGTGTAATAAGATCGGCTGGGCGTGGTGGCTCACACTTGTAATCCCAGCACTTTGGGAGGCCAAAGCAGGTCAGTCACTTGAGGCTAGGCGTTCAGGACCAGCCTGGCCAACACGGTGAAACCCTGTCTCTACTAAAACTGTAAAAATTAGCCAGGCATGGTGACGGGTGCCTGTAATCCCAGCTACTTGGAGGCTGAGACAGAATCGCTTGAGCCTGGAGGCAGAGGTTGCAGTGAGCCAAGATCACGCCACTGCACTCCAGCCTGAGCAACAGAGTGAGACTCCATCTCAAAAAAAAAGTCTAATAAAATCAAAAAACTAGAAATTTCCAAAAAATAGATAAGTAATTCATATTAATTATGGTGCATTTATACCATAATTAGTATCACATTGTCCCTTAAATTATCACTTAGTCACTTAAAGCATGGTTAATGAGGATTTTTCAGTGATACTAGAAGACTCACAATATTGAAAATGAATTAATATTACATAAATTTATTAGCTCAATTTTGCAAACCATATGCACATATATACGGAAAGTGTCCAAGTTGAAGTAAACTATAGTTTATTTAGTTAAATATTACTTCATTATAAGTAATTATTATACAGAAAGTGTCCAAGTTGAAGTAAACTATAGTTTATTTAGTTAAATATTACTTCATTATAAGTAATTATATCTGGAAAGTAAGTATCATGAGTATTTTTTCTTTGTATTTTTCTATCTTCAAATTTTTGTGTAATAAGCCATATTTTTCTAATTAAAAAAAAAGTTAATTGAATAAAAGAATGACCTGAAACTGTGTTCTCATGATTTTTCCCTTACTTTCATAATTTCTTTCAACTGATCAACTTAAAAATGTTTAACCATTCTTTATTGTAGTAAAATATATATAACAGAAAATGTACATTTTAATCATTTTTAAGCATACAGTTCAGTGGCATTAAGTACATTTATTTATGTATTTATTTTTCTTTTCTTTCCTTTTGAAATAGGGCCTCCCTCTGTTGCCCTGGCTAGAGTGCAGTGGTGAGATCATAGTTCACCGCAGCTTCTAACTCCTGGGCTCCAGCTATTCCCCATTCAGCCTCCCAAGTAACTAGGACCACAGGTGCACACCACCACACCCAGCTAATTTTCTTTTTTTTTTTTTTTTTTTTTTTTTGTAGGGACAGAGACTTACCATGTTGCCCATGCTGGTCTCAAACTCTTGGGCTAAAGCAATCCCTTTTGAGCTAAAGCAGTCTTCCTGCCTTGACCACCCAAAGTGTTGGGATTACAGGCATGAGCCACTGGGCCCAGCCCATTAAGTACATTTACACTGTTGCTCAACAAAAAAATTTTTAGTATGACAGTAACAACTATGTACTAGGCATTTCCAATGACCACATTTTACCAACTCTACCTTCAAGATAGAAAATAAAATTTCTTTAAGCCAGTCACAGAAAGACAAATACTGCATGATTTAACTTTTATGGAGTTATCTAAAATAGTCAAATTCATAGAATTAAAGAGTAGAGTGGTAATTGCCAGGGGCTGGGGAGAGGGGGAAATGGGGAATTACTAATCAACAGGCATAAAGTTGCAGTCAAGCAAGATGAATCAGCGCTAGAAATCTTTTGTGCAACATTGTACCTGTAGTCAGCAATAATTACTGTCTTCCACACTTAAAATTTGTTAAGAGGGTAGATCTCATGTAATTGTTCTTACCACAATAAAAGAAAGTGAAAATAAATAGTATTGTTTTAGAGAGCTGCCTTTACTTTTGTAAATAATTATATGTGCTGCAAATTTTTTTTTTGAGAATTTGAGTCTTCACTGTTCTGTCTCTTACTGCCATTACAGTACAAAGAGACCAACACTTTAATCAACACCATACTTGAGGTTCAGCCAAGGTCATCTACTGGTGGAGAGGGAAAAAGCAATGACGAAATTGTTCAAGAACTTGTTGCTTCCATCCAGGCCAGAGTTCCAGGTAATAAATAATTCTAGGAATTTGTATGTAATAGGAATTTTAGGAATACACTCAGAGAACTGAGTGATAAACAGATGTCAAAACCTGCTTATTATGTAGACTTTCTTTAACCTAAAGAGCTCTTTTGACATGGAGCTCTTCATTTATAGACTAGAAGCTTACAGCATCTCAGCATCTCAACTGCCAGAAGCATTAGGAGGAAATTGGTTTCCAGCTCAACGTAACTTTAACCAGACTTTTTCCTGAGCTTTCCTTGATTTCATTATTCTACTGTCTCTAGACCTGTGCTGTGCAAGAAAATAGCCCCTAGCCACATATGGCTACCTAAATTTAAATTTAATATAATTTAAAATTCATGTCCTCATTTGCACCAGTCACATTTCGAGTGCAATCATTGGACAGTACAGATAGAGAACACTTCCATCATCGTTAAAAGCTCTACTGGACAGTCCTGCTCTAGAATCCATTTCAATTTTTTCTCCTTTTAGAAGACATGGCTAAATTACTTTCACCTTGCTTTCTGATAAGTGAAAGAGTCTTCCTGAATGATCACAAGAGATCTATTTTAACACTTTTCTTAATCAGTAGGAGATTTAGATGTCTTAGTTATTCATGGTTGGAAGAGATGTC
This sequence comes from Theropithecus gelada, assembly GCF_003255815.1. NCBI lineage: Eukaryota > Metazoa > Chordata > Mammalia > Primates > Cercopithecidae > Theropithecus > Theropithecus gelada. Next base: position 105,872,029 of record NC_037681.1, read on the forward strand.
ATTATAGGAAAAAGAAAATTGGGACAGAAAAAAACAGCAACTGAGTCTTGCCAGTGCCTTTAAGCCCCTGGAATAAAAGGAGCCTTGTGATTTCAGAAGTCAGTTATCTGCCTCCTAGAAGCAAGCCCTCAAGAGAATGTCTGCTTGGTTAGAGAATTCTGTTGTTGAAGCAAACAGTCAATAAATATAAGATCAATAAATACAAGATGGAGTGCTGGTTGGGAAAAGGATGGAGAGATGATTGGATAGCTGCAGAGACCGTGCACTTGTTTGGTAGAATCCCATTAACACCTAGGAGGTTTTTCTCTCCAGGCTTCATAAAGCTTGTACTTTTACTGTGAAATGCTAAGCAGATCATCTGCTGAGACTGAGGGGACAGGAAAGCAATTGGCTCAGCAAAAGAATTGAGAGTTTGAGGCCGGGCGCGGTGGCTCAAGCCTGTAATCCCAGCACTTTGGGAGGCCGAGACGGGCGGATCACGAGGTCAGGAGATCGAGACCATCCTGGCTAACACGGTGAAACCCCGTCTCTATTAAGAAATACAAAAAACTAGCCGGGCGAGGTGGCGGCGCCTGTAGTCCCAGCTACTCGGGAGGCTGAGGCCGGAGAATGGCGTGAACCTGGGAGGCGGAGCTTGCAGTGAGCTGAGATCCGGCCACTGCACTCCAGCCTGGGTAACAGAGCAAGACTCCGTCTCAAAAAAAAAAAAAAAAAAAAAAAGAATTGAGAGTTTGAAATAGCCCTGAGAGGAATGGTGGGAAGAGAAGACCAGGGACATGTAACCACAGCACTGTGGACCCAAGGGATTAGACTCGTTGGCACTGCTGAGGGATTTTTGTCCAGCAGCCAAATGTGTGTGGTCAAGAAGGAATTTGATATATGTACGTCATAGTCGTTTGTTTACACATACTTTTTGCAAATACGCAAGGAAAAGGCCGTTCCTTCCTCTTTCGTAGCTCATATCATTTTCATCTGAGCCTGCATTTGGTGGATTGTAGGGAGAAAGAAGAGCTACATTTTCCATCCAGTTTGAACCATGAGCCTGTTTAATAATGCAATCAGTCCCTTTAAATAATGCCCAGTAACATGGGATAAACACTAAGTCTCTCTCTCTCTCTCTCTCTCTCTCTCTCTGTCTCCTGCCCCCAACCTTTTCTATTCAGTGCAGGTGAGCAGGGAAGTGGGAGATTTAAACACTTGTATGGTAGAAGGGGAGACTCAGGGTCCCTGGACCGTCTAGTCTCTGGAATGTTCCTTATCTGCCAGGCAACCGCTTTGTCCTGCTAGCATTTGCCACTGAACCCTTCAGGGCTCTGCCTCCCAATCAGCCAAAGCCAGGCACACCTTCCTGTGCCCTCCTGCCAACCCCCCTCATTCCACACTGGAAACCCTTCAAACCCCTCATCAAACTTGCAGATACCACTGAGCCATACTGACCTTCCATTTCATCCTCTTCCCTCTCAACCCCTCACCTCCTCCCCACAGTCAACCAGAATGAAAATGAGCAGGCTTCTCCTTCCTTTTTCCAGTCCTCCTTCTACATTAGCACAGCCAGTCTTTCTATGATCTCACTTAAGCAACAAGAACCTACTTCTCCTGTCCCATTGCCGTAGACCACATAGCTCAAACTGGCTGGGAAGATGAAAATACCCATGGGGAACATGCTTTAAGGGAAGAAATGAAATGCAATGGTTTAGTGTTTGAGGAAAAAAAAGTATATGTGTATGTATATATATATACACTTTATATATATATATATATATATATATATATATATATGTCCTGATACAAATGAATTTAAGCTTAATTTTCTGTGATTGCTTGTATATAAACACAGGTGAATCACAAAAGCATTCTAAATTATAGAAATGTCACATTTAAATGCCATGTGTCTGGGTTAAACAATGAGAAAAGCTGGCTTTTTTAAAATGTTAAGATAAGCACATTGCCTTAGCAATATTGTGAGAACAAATCAATGATGACTAGCCTGAGGAATCACTGTGTATGTTTCAGAAAAACTGGAAATGGAGGGTGCTTCTGAGGGCCTTTTCGTCAAGGATCCTCAAGGACGCCTGAACTCCTTGACCACTGTTCTTGGACAGGAAGTGGACCGGTTTAACAACCTGCTGAAGTTAATTCACGTATGAGAGCTTACTTTCATCATTGCTATTGAGCATCAAAGCTTTGTAGAGAATTGTATGATATGAAATTCTTCCGTTCCTATCATTTCGGCATTTCCATTTGGATACACTAACAACTCTTCAAGTCCAATGAGTCTAAAAATGATTTTATCCTTCTCTAATGAATCTGTATTCCCATTTTCTAATAACAATGGAGTGAATATGTAACATTACAAATTCTCAGTCTCCTCCTTATCCTTACACCCTTAGATTCTGTTGACTCACTAGAAATTGATCAGAGACCTAAGCACTCAATTAAGAGTAATTCAGTGCTTGTTCCTAATGTCTAGTTTGCATTTAATAACATAGTCTTTAAGCAAGACCGTGAAAACCAGAATCTGTCAGTGTGGGCCACAGAATGCCTGCATTAGAGTCCCCTGTGGTGTGTTCAGCATGTGGATTCCTTGATCCCACTCAAGACCTACTGAGTTAGAATTTCTTGAAGCAGAGCCTGGGAATATGAATTTTAAATAAACTCTCCAGATGATTTTAATGCCGCTAAAATTTGCAAACACCTGTTTGATCTTCTGCTTTATGTTCATAGATAGTTTCTCTCTGCATTGCCTTGCATTGATAATGATGGTCAAAGGCCTTCCTAGTTTCTCTGTGCATAACTTCGATAAGAGAAAAAGAATAACTATTAGCAAATATTGAGCATTAACAGGAAAAGTGTTACCGCTAATCAGGGAACCAAACACCTACTTCAAGGTCAAGACTTGGGGATAAGATTGGGGGAGAACTGGGAGAGATCTTTTACAGCTAAAGATCATTACTGTTCCCCATCAGAAAGGCAAAGTCTCTGGATGTGGCTGCTTGGCTGGCAATACCTAGGCTTGTTGGTTAGGTGGACCCTGGATCAGCTGAGTATGTGGTCTTCACCTTGGGACTGTGGCATCTAGTCAGGTATGCACCAAAGTCAGCAAGCTAAGTCTCTCTCCTCTCTCAGTCTCCTGGTCAGGTTGCCGGGTCAGGGCTTATTTCCTTCTATATTGAATGAATTGGGGTACAGACTAAGCTACTATGATAAAGACCCCCATAACATAGTCCAAAACAAGATAAAAATTCACTTTACTCTCCCCTAACAGTCCCGAGGGAGCTCTGTCTAGGGCAGGTAGTTAATTCTGCTTTGTGAGCTCATCCAGGGATAAACAGGTTGGCTCTTCCAGTCTCAAAAGACAACTTCCGTGTCTGAGTCTAAGGTGGCTGCCCCAATTGTCCCCTTTTGCCAGCCAGTGGGAAGTAGGAAAGAGAGAGCAAGGAAAAGCAGCTTCCTTATAAAAATGTGATCCAGTGATAGTGTACATCTTTTCCTCTTATATCCCATTAGCCAAAACTTGGTCACATGGCCACACCCCAGCTGCAAGGATGGCTGGGAAAGGAGTCTTTAGATGGGGTGCTCTGTGCCCAGCTAACACTAAGGAAGTGCTGTTGTTTTGAGGAACACCAGGAGATGGATGCTACTCATGTCTTGCCCTTTCCACATCATGAATTTTCACCCACTTGAAGATAAGACCAGATGTCACTTCCTCCATTATGTCGTCCTGAAGACCAGCCCTTCCCTCTACTGCCAGATGAGTTAGGGTCCCATCCTCAAGGCCCTGTCATCTCAGGTCTCTGTATCCACCACTGTATTCATTACACTTTTTGTAGTTTCCCACCTATGAGTATGGCTACTCTAACAAAGAATTTCTTTAAAACAAGGGAGCTGTTACATTCGTCGTCTTTGTTTCCTTAGTAACTGGCATACTAAATCTTCCATGAATATTTTAATGTACAGGTGAACAAATGTGACTCTCAGGTCTCCTTTGGTCACTTTTTCTGGTCAGACAAACCCCAGTCCACCACTAACAGAGGAATTCACCTAATGGAAGCGTAAGGGGAGGAGCCCAGGGACAGGTGGCCTGCAGGGCCGTCAGGAACCACAGCCAAGCATTCCCATCAGAAGGGAGGTGCCCACCATGGCATGCTGTGCCTGTGCCAGAGGCCTTCCTCACCTGACCTCTAGTCCTAGACCACAAGGCCTGGTCCTGCTTTGCCCTGGCTTTGTTCTCAGCCTCACCTTCCCTTCCCCTTGGGAACAGCCAGACAGTACTGTAGAGGCAATACGAAAGCCAGGGGAAGGGAGCAGCACCCAGGAATGCCATCCTGGCTAACCCACTCTCCTCCAGACAGAACTGTGGGATAGGGCAGGTCCTGGGAGTGACAAGGCCACCCTGTGTAGGCTTCCGAGCCATAGGGGAAGGAAGGCCTTTGAAGTACTCTTTCTCCCATTTAATACATCTGTGTGTTGGCTGCCTCCTTTGGGAGAATCGACTGCAACATGACCTCTTTCTATTTCAAGCAGACCTTGAAGGTCTCAGCAGTCTGTTCCCTCCACCTCTGTCATTTTTTGTGTTCTTTCAGGATTTTAGATGAGTCTTCTGCTACTTCTTCCTATTTCCAGGTCTACCATGGAGGATGGTCTTGGCTCTGGCTAAGGGCCTCTTTCCTGCACTCTGCTGCAGATGGTTCCTCAGATCCTAAGGACAAATCTAAGTAAAACACTTCCTTTTTCTACCGCTGCCTCTTGTGAAAAGAGGTACAGGGAGAAGGGAACCAACAAATAAACCTATGAAAGAATGGAAGGATGTGTAGCCTTGTTTTATCCACACAGTGCCTGTCGCTAAGACGCTGTGCATGTGGTCCCAGTCCTTATTTGGTTGCTTAGTCAACATAAATTTTGCCTCTAATATCTTCCTATTATATTTTCCCAGTATATGGCAGTTTTCACAACACTGCGACCGTGAGGGCCATAACCCACCTATATGCACGCGCTCGTCTTTAGCCAGGTGGCAAACATCGCCCTGTACTCCACTCCAGCCCAGTGTCTCCCAGGACTACTGCCTGCCTCCATCTTCTGGTGAGAGGAGGAGAGGCTACCAGACATGTTTTAAGGAGGTGTTTCCAGTACAAGGAGACCATCTGATGCCAACTAGAAGATTAGTGTCATCTAAGACTCTCCCCTTTCCAGCCAGGCATGGTGGCTCACACCTGTAATCCCAGCATGTTGGGAGGTCAAGGTGGGCGGATCTCCTAAGGTCGGGAGTTCGAGATCAGCCTGGCCAACATGGCAAAACCCCTTTAAAAATACAAAAATTATCTGGGCATGGTGGTGCATGCCTGTAATCCCAACTACTTGGCACACTGAGGCAGGAGAATCACTTGAACCCAGGAGGTGGAGGTTGCAGTGATCCGAGATCACACCACTGCACTCCAGCCTGGTGACAGAGCAAGACTCTATCTCAAAAAAAAAAAAACTCCTCTTTCTGCACTAACTCTGGGGGTTGGGGGGAACCCCCTGAGCAGAGATGACCAGTAGCATGAGGTGGTTCTCACTCCCCATCTCCCCCTCCTCCTCACACTCTGTGGTTCCCAAATCACAGTCAGACCTATTTTTCTTTTGGCCTGGAAGAGTGCTGGACAGTGGCATTTCTCCCAGCCGCTTCTCCAGGCTTCAGGAGACATTTCTGCTTCCTTCTTTCCACCGCATTGGACTCTACCATCAACTGCCACCCTCAAGTGTTACACCACAACGGTCACATATTGTAATAATGCATGAAATATTGGAGGGTCTGGGAAACAGACAGTGTGCACAGAGAACAGAACCCAGCAAGGGGCACCTCCGGGCAAGGCAGCACCTGCTGTCATGAATGTGTGTCACTGCCACTGGATAATGACATCTACAAAAGCCACCAACCCCTTTTCTGTTCTTTCAGACTTCTCTGGAAACACTCAACAAAGCCATCGCTGGATTCGTGGTGATGTCTGAAGAAATGGAAAAAGTGTATAACAGTTTCCTCAACAACCAGGTTCCCGCTCTGTGGTCCAACACAGCCTACCCATCCCTGAAGCCACTAGGGTCGTGGGTCAAAGACCTTATCCTGAGGACCTCATTTGTGGATGTAAGAAAATTTCTTCACTGGGTTTCGATGAGTCTGATGGCATAGTTGGCCTAAGGTCCCTAAGAAGCACTGGCTAAAGATATCCACAGTCACTGATGGATAATCTGAGCCCAGAGAAAAAGAAATGTCCAGAGTGGCATCACTTTACACATCTTATACTGATTATAATATCGTTTGCCCTAGGCACTCATCCCCACATTCCACTTTAGTTCCACTTTAATTAATTGGGGTTTCAGCTCTAATTCATGGGACCCCACAGCGAGGTACAGACCGACTGAGATATGAGTCCAAACCCCAGATAACTTTGCTGCTGTCTCCCTCTCACATACCCCACAATAACCAGGCTCTGGGTCCGCAGTCATCAGGCTGGCAGAACAGGAAGGGGAACGGGGCAGGCAGTGAAATGGGGGTGGTGACTAACTCAGGGCTGCTTTAGTTTCTGCCTCCTGAGAAACTCTCCCCAAATAGGACTTTGCTTTAGAAAACAAATTCCATCCCAAAAATAACATTTATTATGAGTTTGTTTCTCCTTCAGTTGTGGCTCAAAAGAGGACAGCCTAAGTCCTACTGGATCTCCGGTTTCTTCTTTCCTCAAGGATTTCTAACAGGTACCAGCACTTCCCCTAGAAAAACCCCACAGGAAAGGCCGTGGATTGTCATGCACAGGGTTTTGAGGTCCTGGGGAAATGACATGGTTGCTAATGCTTTAACAATGAGGCTATTGATCATAGGGCAATCTAACAAGGTCCTGCTCTTCCTCACTTGTGGGGGGCAGAGGAAAGATGGCAGAGATAGCAGATGTTCCCCAGCAACCTAATTCCTGCCCCTCTCAAGTTACATAAGTGCAGGCACTGCTGCCTCCACGAACACAGTGTGCCTCAGTTCCCCATGTGACCCACGTTCAAGGGCGTCATCTGCTGTCTACCTGCTCAGGCCCCAGCTGTGAGCAGCTTCCCTCCCTCTGAGAAATTCTCCTGATGTGCTTCCATCAGCCCTTGGGGAATCTAGCCCCTTCAGAAGGGGCTAGAGCCTGTGAGCAACTCAATGCTAATGACCCAAGCCCTTCATCTGTCTCATTCTTAATACCTATTAAACAGCCCATATAAAACAAGCTGGGCTTGTTAGATTGGGCTCGGAAACTGCCTCACTCATTTGTCTCCCTTATGTCAGGGCAATGCACTGCATACTGGCCTTCTTCCCTCCCTTCCCAACCAGGACCAGAGCTTGTCCATCCCTTGGGCCCTTACCTCGCAACATGACCCACAGGCTTCCTGACCCTGTGAACTAACTCGGAGGAAGATATTAAGAGTTGGGTTTTCTCTGTAGTGGGAAGGCTCTCTAATGCCAGGGCAGCCTGGTTTGTGTGAAGGGAGATAGTGCCTGGGGAGTAGCAGTGTTGTTTTGAACGCGGCTTTCTGATTTTCATAATTACAGGAACTCTTCAAAATCATGCTCGAAAATACAATTTGCCTATAGATGAGCTAAGTTTCAAATACAACGTAATTCCCACCTATCGGGATCAAGCTGCAGTGATAGAAGCTGCCAAGACAGTGCAATTTGGACAAGAACTGCCCATGGACATGGAGGTATTGTCCACCTGGCTGTTATGGCAAAGCAGCTTCTATCCCACTGTCCTTGAAGATTTCAGACAACCTCCCATGCCCCACTGCCACCACCTCCCGTCGGCAGGAGCAGGAAGGGCAGGGTAGTAATCACACCTCCAAGATAAGCTCCCCAATTAGCAACGACCAGATGGGAACTGCCTAAACTAGTCTGATTTATAGAAATACATTTAAAGCAATATTATTTTATTTTTTAGCTACCTTTAGTAACCTTCTTCATCTTACGGAATCAATATAGCAAGAAGTTAACAGCAAGGGTTTAAAAACTAGACAAGCCTGAGTTTGAATTCTGACACTGCCTTTCTCCAGCTGTATGTGCTGGAGCAATTGTTGACATGTCTGCACCTCTTATTATTTTAAGATCCTTCTTGTCTTAAGAAAAGGGTATCAAGTTTCCCATGTAAGGAAAACTTGAGGCTCCAGGGAGGCAAAGCAACACCCACATTAAAGCCCCCACTGGAGCTTCCAGGACCAGCCTGCCCTGGTCCATGCTCAGCACACTCCATCTGCCACAGAGGCTGATTCTGACAGACAGAAGTTTACAGTGACCACCAGGGCTCTGTCCCTCCACCCCATCCCAGTTCATACCATGGCTCTGCTTGGGTCATGTGTGCCGAGCCATGAGAATACCTTGCAATCTCTGAGATCTGGGGAGACCTCAGACTGTCTAGCTGGCCTGTCTCCTGGCCCACCTAGCAAATGTCTGCCACCAACAGACCAGGAGACAGGCCTGTAGTGCGGTGTAAAGGAAACAGCCAGTGTCATGTGTCAGGCACATTTACTGGTCTAAACACAGGGTATGTGTTTAAACAGCTTTATCTCTGTTACAAATAGCCAAGACCACTGTCAGCCCATTTGCCTCCTTGGCTCAGCATAGGAAAAGGTGCTCCCTCTGGGTGGATGCCCAGATGATGGACACCCAGTAGGTAGCAGGATAGTTTTCAGGCAAATCTGCATAAACATATGTGGCAGCCCAAAAACAGGAAGGCCCACCCTGCTGCACCCAAGAAACAGAAAGTTTAGGACACCAAAAAGCAAAGACCAGCTAAAAAGAATTTAGTTTACCATCCTTTTATTCACTATAAAATGCACTACATATTATCCAAACTGCTTAGTCCTCTGGCTGCAGACATGAGGCTCCAATTATCCAAAGACCTGGGGCCAGAATTGGCCAAATCCACTCAGGGTTTGAGGAAGAATGATTCAGATACCCACAATTGGCAAAAAAAAAAAGGTGCACCGGTGGAGACATCCAATCACAGGACTCTGATGGGCAGGGTTTCTCACTCTCCCTCTTTCTTATTTAATACAAACATTTAAAAGTAAGCATAATTTTAAAAAGAGAGAGAGAAAGAACAAAAAGGAATTTTCCATGGACACTCTGTAAATATTATTGCAGATATATAATCTCTCTTCTAGGAGGGCATCCAAATCCTTGAAAACCCTTGCTAAAAATAACAGACGATAATCTCAGTACTCCTCCACCTCCCATGAAAAGGGGAAAGTCATTACATTATTATTACATTTTTTTGCCTCTCAGAGCCTCAAGATTGACCTCTCTAAGATGTGAATAATAACAGCAATGTATAGAGTGTTTTTTAGAATTACCTGGTGAGGATGTGGGACATAGGAAGTAACTCATACCTGCTGATCCCTTTTCCCCCTCTCACTTTGAGACTTGTGGGTATCTTTCAGTTGCCCTCTCCTGAGGATGGTGTTCTTGTTCATGGGATGTTCATGGATGCTTCTCGATGGGATGATAAGGAAATGGTGGTAGAGGACGCATTGCCCGGACAGATGAATCCAATGCTGCCTGTGGTGCATTTTGAACCAAAACAAAATTATGAGCCAAGCCCAACACTTTACCACTCCCCACTTTATAAAACAGGAGCTCGGGCAGGAACACTCTCAACCACAGGTGAGGATGTTCTTAAGATTAGTTCAAATAATGACCAAATGCAATGTTCCATCAAAGTCCAAACAGTAAGCTGTAATTGGCCCAAGATCTCCCTTGGGCCAATTAACTAGACTTAAAATGAAGCCGCCTATAACATACAAAATTCATAAATGTAATTATAAATTCTATTTGTTCTGACTGTAGATTAAGATTATAGAATTAATTATTGCTTCTATTAGAATCTAAGGAGTAGAAAATAGAATTTAACAAGTAGAGACTTCCACTTTCAAAATGGTGGCCTGAATAGACACTAAAATCTCTCTTTTTCTCACCAAATCCATTTTTACTCATCACAAAAGAGATTTTAAAATAAATGAATAGGCCGGGCGAGGTGGCTCACCTCTTTAATCCCAGCACTTTGGGAGGCCGAGGTGGGTGAATCACCTGAGGTCAGGAGTTCAAGACTAGCCTGACCAACATAGTGAAACCCTGTCTCTACTAAATACGAAAAATTAGCCTACGTGGTGGCGGGTGCCTGTATTCGCAGCTACTTGGGAAGCTGAGGCAGGAGAATCATTTGAACTTGGGAGGCAGAGATTGCAGTGAGCTGAGATTGGGCCACTGTACTCCAGCCTAGGTAACAAGAGTGAAAACTCCATCACAAATAAATAAATAAACAAATGAATAAATGGAAAGCCCTGATGCAAAACTCTGAGTGGATCTAAAACTGAGATACAGCTCTGAAAAAAGAAAGCAGACAGAAAGAAAGCCACCTCAGCAGATACACTGAGGGACAGCTGAAGAATGAACAGAGAAAATGAACTGGGAAAGTCGCCTTGAATACAGCATAGTGAGAGGGGAAAGAAGTGACCCTGAGGGAGGAGCCAGAATTTGCAACACTTTTCTAGTTTTCTAGGCAACCTGGAAGGAGAAGATAAAGAATGGAGGAGAGAGAATGTTTGAAAAAATAATGGCTGGTAATTTCCCAAAACTAAAGAAACACTTGAATCCTTAGATTATGAGGTCTCATAAAGTGGAAGGAATGATTTTTAGCAACATACAACAAGTAATCAAATCTTCAAAGAAACCTAGATATACCAAAGTGATACTTAAGACTGTCAGAGACAAAAAAAAAAAATTCTCAAAATAACCGAAGAGAAGAGACAATGTATAATATATGCTGGAACTGAAATCCCAGAGAATGAGAATCAGATTGATACCAGTCAACTCTCATTATCCACAGTGCATATAAAAAGATAATGGAGAATCACCTTCAAAGGGTTGAGGGAAAATAACTTTGAATCAGAATTCAAAACACAACCAAACCATCTTCCAAAAGGGAAGTGAATAAAGACAGTTTTGAACATACAAATGCTTTAAATTCATCATCACTGACCTTCTATTTTGAAAAAAATCCAGCTGTCTGGCCAGGTGTGGTATCACGTGCCTGTAGTCCCAGCTACTCAAGAGACTAATGTGGGAGGATCACTTGAGCCCCAGAGTTCAACACCAGCCTGGGCAACCTAGTGAAACCCCCATCTCAATTAAAAAAAAAAATCCAGCTGTCTTAGTTTGTTTGTGTTTGTGTTGCTATAAAGGAATACCTGAGGCTGAGTAACTTTAAAGAAAAGTTTATTTGGCTCATGGTTATGCAGGCTGGTGCCAGCATCTGCTTCTGGTGAGGGCCTTAAACTGCTTCCACTCATAGCAGAAGGCAAAAGGGAGCTGGTGCATAGAGATCCCATGGCAAGAGAGGAAGCAGGCAAGATGGGAGGGAGGCACCAGACTCTTTTTAAGCAGCTCTCGCAAGAACTAATAAAGTGACAGCTCACCCCCCATTCCAAGGAGTATTAATCTACTCATCAGAGAGCTGACCCCCATCACCTAAACACCTTCCATTAAGCCCCATCTCCAACACTGGGGATCAAATTTCAACATGAGATTTGGAGAGATCAAACGTCCAAACTATAGAAGCCTGGAATAAAGAATTCTTACAAATCTGGGAGAGGGGACCAACAACCTAACCTTATCTGAAACTATGGCAGAAACCCCATCTTGTACAAGGATCAAAAGAAACTCTTTTTCAGCTATTTAAAGGAGGGGTAGTCCTATGTAGTAGTCATCAATGGCCACTAATATCCCAAAAAAGAAAGACAATCAGACATAGTGTGCTTCCTGATAGGAGTATGTACTACCAAAGAAGTATTCTTGCCGTAAAACTCAAACCTGCTAGCCTGGGCAAGATAGCGAAACCCTGTCTCTACAAAAAATACAAAAATTAGCAAGGTGTGGTGCACACACCTGTAATCCCAGCTGCTTGGGAGACTGAGGCAGGAGGATTACTTGAGTCCAGGAGTTCAAGTCTGCAGTGAGCCATAATCAAACCACTGCACTCCAGCCTGGGCAAAAGAATGAGACCCTGTCTCAAAAGAAAAAAAAAAGGAAAAAAAAACCTCAAACCTGAATGTAGTCATGCCTCTAGATCTAACCTCTCCTTACAGGAAGAGAGGAATATATTTAAAATCACCACAGCAATGCTGTCATCAAAATCCAGATTCTGGGAAACTTAACAGGACAAACAGTCTGGTTGTTTCAACAAATATATTACAAGGGAGCAGCAAAAGAAGCAGAGGGAAACTTACCAATTGAAAGATTTAAGAGACACATCACTGTTGCAAGATATGAAACACATTTGAATCCTGGTTATTAAGAAATGATTAGGCCGCGCACAGTGGGTCATGCCTGTAATCCCAGCACTTTGGGAGGCCAAGGCAGGTGGATCATTTGAGGCCAGGAGTTTGAGACCAGCCTAGCCAACTAGTGAAACCCCGCCTCTACTAAAAATACAAAAAGTAGCCAGGCATGGTGGTATGCGCCTATAGCCCCAGCTACTCAAGAGGCTGAAGTAGGAGAATCACTTGAACCCAGGAGGGCAGAGGTTGCAGCGAGCTGAGATCGTGCCACTGTACTTCCAGCCTGGGTGATAGAGTGAGACCCTGTCTCAAAAAAAAAAAAGTTCTATGAAGTCTAAGCTGGACGAGTCCTAAAGAATTATTTGTTCTAAAAGCTTCATTTTATAAAGCATAAAACGACCCATAAAGGACTATTTGTCCAGTTAGGACTGGAACCCAGATGTCTTGACTCTTTGTAGCCTCTCTGTATGAGGAAGTTATTCTCTAAGTAACAACCCTTTTTTTCCTATATCCTTAATTAGGACATTCAACCAACTTTGTGGTAACCGTCCTCTTACCCTCCAAGCGGTCCAAAGACTACTGGATTGCCAAGGGATCAGCTTTGCTCTGCCAGCTGAGTGAATGAAAAGGTGCCACCTCAGCACTAAAAGAGAACCAGGCCCGAGATCTTTCCTAATGGGAGCAAAAGATTTGAATAACTTATATGTGAGCAAAAAGGTGTTAATTCTGATTTGACTTAAAGGTATTAAGTGTGACTTTTATTTGTCTTATGTCCTTAAAATAAAGTGTTTGAGTTCTTTCTGTTGGCAATCCAAGCTCCGCTATAGAAGCAGTGGGTTCAACACCCACCTGTTAAACCTGCTCCCCAACCCTAAGTGAGAGGCAGCTTCCCATCAGTTACTTTCTGGGACCCCCAGGAAGAGTCAGGACTCAGCACTCGCTTCCCCTCACAGGCTCCTTTCCTCTTCACGCTGACATGAAAGGCCCCAGGTGCTTCCATTTCTAAACTAGATTAAGGCTCTCAGAGTCCAGTGCATGGGAGGTTGATGCGGTGAGCACAACTGGTAGAGCAAATGAGCAGGATAATAAGAAGTTGGCCTATGATGTCAGTTCCCCGTTCTGTGGGGCTGCATCACAATCCTTGGAAGAGCCTATGCTTTCACAAAAGGGCAGGCCAATCCTGCCCAAGTACGGAGGACTTTCCCCTTCCACTTTAGGATGATTCTGTATGAAAACTAACCAAGTCCCAGTCAGGTGCATCTGAGCCTCTGCCACCTCAAAAGCAGAGGGGTGGCTCAGTTCTCAAGTGGAGCAGCCAGTGTGACAAACCACCTTGTGTCGGTCCTGCCAATAATGGTCTGCCTGCTTCCTCGGCCATAATGTGATCCAAGAAACAAGGAAATCACCCAGCTAGGATTGAGCCCTTGGTGGGAGCCACACCACCCTCTTACAAAGAATTGGAGGAACAGAGTCAGGCCTCCCAGTGTATCTCTGCCTCCCCGCTTCATCCCCATACCTATCGAAGTTAAGAGCAGATTCAAGTCGCAGAGAAGCAGGTAACAGCACTTTTGCCAGAAATCAGTGCACAAATCAGAAACTACTCTTGGTATTTCAAGCAGAAATAGTTGCTAACATGGTCACAGGAATGGCTGCCGCTGCAGAAGTCAAAGAGTTGATATCAGGCATCGCACCATCTGTACTCCAAGGTGGGAACCCTGAAGGAAAAATTGTGCCAACCTGACAGCTACTCCACGCTGAAGCAGGGGAATAGAGGGGGCTGCAGAGACTGACCACTGCACAAACTTGTGTCTGCTGAAGCCTGTACATAACCATGCCCCCTGCTCAAGAAAAGTTCCCTCTGCCCACTTTTGTTTTCCAGATATCCCATGAGTGTATCTCATTAGGAGAATCGAACACAGCAGCAGGGGGATTTGGGAGTTTTTGCCCACCTACACCTGCAATACAGATGGTGCAGAATGGAACCAAAGTGGTGGACATGGATCCTAAGTGCCACCACACTACTGTTTCAGTAAGGCCACTGAGATCTTCTGGGCCCTGGAAATAACTGAGCATGAACCCACAAAAGCCTCAGAAAAGGAAGGGAAGCCAGAGCTACAAATCCAGACAATCAGCCTTACCCTAAGCCAGATTAGGGAACAAATACAACTACTTCTTATTGACCCCACCCAAGCCCTGGACAGACATTCTATCTAGGGTTTTTGTGGGCTACTCAGAAGCCCAGGACCATAAAGGACGCTTGCCACAGGTGGGAGACCCTGATCTGGAACCATGGTGGTTAGGGGAGAGAGATCACCTGGGCAGGGTTAAAAGCTCCCATTTCAGATTCAACTGGGGAAGTTCTACTCTTACACATTTTATAGAGAGAGTCCCAATAAGATTTGTATTTAGAAAAGACATTTACAATAAACATGTGAATAATAAATAACAAGATGGGGATTGGGGGTAGTTTGAAAACCACTTTCTTGCACAGCACCTCTGACAAAGCCTACCCACTCCCCCCACCCCCCCACCCAGCCTCTCAGTGAGACACACACATTATACAAAATGAAAGCATCTCTTAGGGCACAGGGACCACCAGAGCTTGAATAGAGAGGTGCAGACCACAAGTTCCATGGCCCTCTGACTCCCCTGCATCCAGAACCAAGAGTGGCACAAAGAAAGGGAGCAGAAAGAGGAAAGGGTCAGGATACAAAGCCAGGGCCGGAAGGGATCAGAGCTGCACCTGAGAAGTGCAGGGCCTAGGGGGAAGCAGTGAAAGGATTTAGGGTGTGAGAGAAGTTATCTGCCTGATATATACACATCATAAATAAAAATCTACACCAAAAAAAGGTTTTATTTTCATACAACTCATTTATAATTTATTTTCACACAACTCATTATGTTACAAAACTGTACATCTCCCCCCAAAGTTGGATAACCCAAAGTCTCATTCCTTGGAAAGAGAAGAATCAACACTGGGCTTCTTTTTCAGTGTTGGATTGGGCCCAACAAGGCTAGACCAGAATGTGGAGTACAGGAATGGCCATCCTTCAAGTCCAAGGGGTCAGGGTCTTAGCCTGGTACTTCTGGTCGTTACAGGAGAGGTGTCTCTGTTTGGAAAGCCAGCACCAGCACCCAGAACACAGGAGTCCACAGAGACAGGCAGGCACTGCTGGCCACCATCTGGCTGTGGTGGGAATGCCCATGGCGAGGGAACTGCAGCTCAGTGGAGATGTGCCTGTCCAGGACACGGACCTGGAGTTGCGGGACCATGTCACTAGGAGGCAAAGAGAAAGACAGAGTCTGAAGGCACAGCAGAAACCACTGCACACGCCAAGGCCCCCAAATGCCCACACAGCTTCTCTTCATCTCCCCTCCTTAAAGAAAGGAATGGGTATTAGTATGTTAATAGGCTTCCTATATCTCTGGTCCTCTTTCATGTCTTTGGCCACTGCTACCAGAAAACCAAATGGCAGAGGATATTAAGACCAGCAGACTAGCCAACTGTCCCTGGCTATTTGGTTCTTCATTCAAAGATTAGTGAAAGTCTTCATATAAGGCCCAATTCAAAGATTGCTAATCACTAGCCTCGGGCAATCTTAGGCAGGGACCCTCCTCACTGGCCACCGCAGAGGCAGAGCCAGACCATGCAGATTCCTCCCTGGGTCTCTGCCTCTCTCACCTGCCCAAGTCCAGGCCTGATGTGCACAGCATGTAGGCATACCAGGTCAAGACAGTTCAAGCTGAGGGGCTCATGACCTCAGGCTTACCCAGATCTTTCACCTTAGCTGAGGTATAAAATGCCCAACCCCATGGCCACCAATGGCTTTGTTGGAAAAAGTACTAAACAGGTCAATTTATTTCTCTGTCAATGGAGGATAGTTCATGAGTCACCGTGGGACATGAACACCATCAGAAGCTGTCCCCGTTCTCCAGGTCCCATCTGGCTGCCAGCTTCTGTCCATTTACAATGCAAATCACACAGCATCTCACATGTCTGCTTCAAACCTTTCAATGGCTCCCTACTTTCCTCCCTGTTTACCTCTCTAGACACATCTCACCTCACTACTCCTTCACTTCCCAGGCCCCAGCCAGAATTACTTTATCTCGGCTTCTTTAACACAATCGTTCCCTCCAACCAGACTTTCACATTGTTCCCTCTGCCCTCAACTCTTCCCCTTCCCTACTCAGTTGTTCACTCACTCACTTACTCATTCTACATTTATTAAGCACCTGTGCAGGCACTGGATCCCTGAATCTACTGATCCAGACTCAGAAGCTCTATTCACAAGGTTCCACTTTGGCTTCTAGTCAGTATAAGCCAAAAGGATGCTTCCTCAAGGGAAGACTTTCCTGACCTCTGACCCTAAGTAGTAACCTCCAACACACACATACACACACACACACACACACACCCCATGCACCACAAACACACACACCCACAGCACCTTACACTTCCATTGCAGATTATCTACTCAAAAATCCATCTTCCTCACCAGAATGCAAGTTCCATGAAGGCAGGGCCTGTGTCTGATTGGCCCCATACACACAGCATCCAACACAACAGCAGGCACAAAGGAGGGACTCAATAAACCTGAGATTAATTTAACTGGATTCCTGCTCCCCGCCTCTCTGGGGTAGTTCTTCCAGAAGCCTTGTGCCCTGCGGACTCAGGCTTGCCTATCCACCTCTGATCTACTCCCCAGCCATCTCTGAGACTACATTCAGTGTAGGGTCACAACTCTTCCCTTACAATGGGAGTTAAACATGCCCATTCCCACCGAGCTGCTTACAGCTCTGCAAATCTATGGCACTCTCCCTAAATCTGCCATGGAGAAAGATCTGAAAAATCAAGTTATTTGCAACCTTTCCAGATGCCTTCCACTTTTAACAGACTCATCCTACCCGGAAACTTGTTCTTTAACAAGCATAAACATGTTGCCCTTGCCCTGGCTTGAAGCAACTACCTTAAATCTGGATTCGCTTCTGTCACAGTGGACAGAAAAAGGGTGCCTGGGGTCATGAGGAAAGGGAAAGGTTGCTCCATGAGGGGGGTTCCCATTGCAACCAGTGTGAGGGGCATTCCTGGCTCCGCTCACTAGGGTAAAGGTGGATGCCAACCTGACCCGGCCTACTCGCCTGACCTCTCCTCCAGGCGGACCCACAGATCGCTGAACTGCCGGAGTCGCTGCCTCCGCCGTGGCCGCCTCCGCTTCTTCCGGAACTTCTGCTCGGCGTCACTGGGAGGGTGGGCACTTCCAGGCCGGGACACAAGGGGCGGCAGCGTTGAGTGCACCGAGGATATGGCTTCCGGTGTCGGTACTTCGGGGGTAGGCACTTTTGGAGCAAAGATGGTGGACGGGGTGGGCTGTGTGGAGGTCTTTTTACTCTTCCCTCTGTACACAAGTGGAAGGAGGAGGTCTTTGGAGGAGGGTCACACAGCATGGCACCCTCCCCAGCTCTCTTACACCTCAGGTTTCACGATGACGGCAGATAACCTGAAAGTTCAACCTGGCCAGGAAGGGCAGAAATTACCCAGTTCTTGAAATTACCTTGGGAATTGATCTCTTTGACGCCTTTTTTCTTTCCCCCTCAGATATCCTCACTCTACCTTCTCCAAATCCCCTAGTCCTGGGGAGAAAGATTCAAGATTTTTAAACTATTACATGTACAGTAATTACTGTACTTTTCCAACAATGAACAGGTCAGCACTGTCTAGAAAATCACTGACAATTATGGCTTTTTTTTTTTAGAGACCAGGTTTCTCTCAGTAGCTCAGGCTGGAGTGCAGTGGCCCAATCATAGCTCACTGTAGCCTCAAACTCCTGGGCTCAAGTGATTCTCCCGCCTCCGCCTCCCAAATACAGGCAAATGTCACCACTCTGACTAGTGAACAGTAAAGCTTTTAAAGACAGATGGAAAACGTTTAAATGCCATTTTCTTAAAACCAGTGAAGTAGCTCTTAACCCTCTTAATCCTTTCTGTACCCTCATGAGGGCTTTATTCAGGAAGAGGCTCTCACGGCTGTCTTCAAACCACTTAATCACAGATTTGTCCTTAAATCATCTTTCCCAAAGAGATATTTTCACAACTAATGGGAAACTCAGACTCACTTCTAGTGTTCCCCTAAAAGTGACTATAGTCACCAAATACTTTGAGTGTGAAGAAATAAGCTACTAGAAGGACCAAGTTTCTTCCAACAACAGAATTTTGTCAAGGGTTTGGTGAAGGGAATGGGGGAGCAGAAAGAGAAGAATTCTACTAGATGTCAATCCCATTGTCTCCTGATGTAGGTAGGGAGTGAGGGTCTTGAAACTCCCATCTGCCTGAGGCAGGGGAGCAGTGGATGTGCCATGTCTAGGGTTTTCCTCGTCCAATGATGTAGGTGCCACTGACCAGCACATGTAAGAACTCAATTACTCCAAATCAGCCTTGATGAACCATCTGCCTTACCAGAGTGGGCCTCAGTTCTGAGCCACACCATGGCAGAGCCTGAGAAGTCAGTTAGTATTAATGGCTTTGTGTGAGGAAGGGTGGAGGTATACAAGAAGGAAAGCAAAAAAGGGAAAAACTTATATTGGGCAAAAAAATATAAAAGAAGGGAATTCCTAAAATGGCAAAAGATTTAAAAAGGCCCCTACTCTGAACCTGAGACTAAGGACCCCAGAAACATAAAGTCATAGCTAGAAGGTTCCTGGAGGACAGGGCTTAATATATTATTACTGTCTCCTGAGTTCAGCACAATGCCTGGTACATAACTGTGAAACCACTTAAATGAACCCTGTCATTATTACAACAAAGAAACTAGAGCCTCAAAAGGGAATGTGCCCCCATCACGGCTCTCTAGGATTCAGGTGGCCTCCTAGGGCAGGGGTCCCCAGCCCCCAGCCATGGACTAGCACTAGTCTGTGGCCTGTTCGGAAATGGGCCACACAGCAGGATGTGAGCAGCAGGCAAGCAACCATATAACCACCTGAGCTCCACATCCTCTCAGATCAGCAGGGACATCAGATTCTCATAGGATCACAAACCCTACTGTGAACTGTGTGTGCTAGGGATCTAGGTTGCACGCTCCTTATGAGAATCTAAACCTGATATGAGGTTTCACCCCAAAACCATCCCCCCCTCCCCTGGAAAAATTTTCTTCCACAAAATTAGTCCCTAGTGCCAAAAACGTTGGGGGCCGCTGTCCTAGAGGGTTCAAGAGCAGATGGTCAGGCAGCTCCACGCCCACCAAGCCCTCTGCCCATGGCAGAGACTGTCTTTGTCATCCTCAGCCTCCATATGACCCAAACAGGTCCTGGTACATGGTAGGCACTCAAAAAAAGTCTGTTGCTTTGATTTAGCAAGGAACATGGTCTCAATCTCACTAGGGCTGTGTTCTATGGCTTGAAACAGTGGGTCCTCACAGTGAGACAAATCATAGCTTTGTTTCTGTTCAACTCACAACAAACAAAGATCTCACCCCAGAAACTCCAAGTAGCCAAGGCCAGGGCTTAAGAGCCAAGTTAATAGCCCTGGGTGGGGGTTGGAGAGTAGGGGTCAGGAAGAAATTAGCTTTACTCTTCCTGGTTTTTATTTCCCTCATATTTCTGAGCTAAGGAGTCCTAAGGAATCATAACACCTACTTTATAACTGAGGAAACTGAAGACCCAGGAGAGGAAACTGACCTGCACAATGTTACAAGAAGGATTCTGTGCCATCTTTTTTTTTTTTTTTTTTTTTTTTTGAGACAGAGTCTTGCTCTGTCGCCCAGGCTGGAGTGCAGTGGCATGATCTCGGCTCACTGCAACCTCTGCCTCCCAGGTTTAAGAAATTCTCTGCCTCAGCTTCCCAAATAGCTGGGATTACAGGCACATGCCACCAGGCCCAGCTAATTTTTTTGTATTTTTGGTAGAGACAAGGTTTCACCATCTTAGCCAGGCTGGTCTTGAACTCCTGACCTCGTGATCCACCCGCCTCAGCCCCCCAAAATGCTGGGATTATAGGCGTCAGCCACCATGCCTGGCCAATTCTTTGCTGTTTTTAAGTAACATTCATTATTGAGATTTTTTTCACGTCATAAAGCTAATCCATTCTCATTGTAGAAAATATAGAGAGTAGAAATTAGTGTCACTGTAATCTCCAGGGAGATCCTACAGACAAATGCTCACATGGACTCAGACAGGGGTTTAAGGGTCTCTAGGTCAATAGAGGTGACTGCTCTTCTGCCTCAAATAGAAAATCCCAGCTGCTGAACACACCCAATCCATAAAGCCTCTGGGCTGGATCCCGTCACAGGCTCAAGATCTAGATTATCATGTTTTGACCCACCTGGATTCTCACAGTTTAGCTAAACTTCTACCCACAAAGGCTAAGCCCATGGTCATTTTGGCTACAATATAGGGCTACCCCCTTGTGCTGATAGCCTATTTGCCCCCTACCTGCATTTCACGCAGCCTCCTCGCTCCATAGAAGTCTCCAAGAAAGAAATACACTGGTTGACAAGGAAAAGACCCCAGGCTTGGAGCCTTAGACAAGATAATTGACCTTTCTGAGCCTCTGCTGCTTGTATAAAATTAACCTATCCTACTTTGTTGCTGTGAGGATTAAAACAGCCCAAACACCATGCTTCACACAGTGCTGAGCACTCAGTAGATCCTTACTTCAGGTACATCCCTCTTTCTCCTAGTCCTCTGAGAATGAGTGAAGCTGTATAAACCCTAGCAGGGCTGATCAGAACCTTAGAGCATCCCACTGTGTAACCAAAGGGACATCTGCCAGATCTCCAAAGATGTCCATGATCTTGCCCCTGGAAGCTCTGAACACGTTACCTTACATGGTAAGAGGAACTTTGCAGGTGTGATTAAGTTAAGGACCTTAACATGAGGAGAATAGCCCAGATTATCTAGGTGTGCCCAATCTAGTAACATGGGCCCTTAAAAGCAGAGAACCCTTCTGTGGTCAGCGGGGGATATGACTATGGAAGAATGGTTATAGAGATGCAACATTGCTGGCTTTGAAGATGGAAGGCTCCACGAGCCAAGGAATGTGGGCAGCCTCTAGAAGCTGGAAAGGAAAAGAAAACAAATTATCTAGAACCTCCAGAAGGGAATGCAGCCAAGCCCACACCTTAATTTCAGCCAGTGAGACCTGTGTCAGACTTCTGATCTCCAGAACTATAAAATAATGAATCTGTGTTGTTCTAAGCCATTGAGTTTATGATAATTTGTTATAGCAGCAATAGAAAACTAACATAGTATCCATTATCCCAGGGGGAGGAGGGAGGAACTGGCTAAGCCCTCTGCAGATTAGCCTAACAGGAACCCCATCTCTTTCTCTTCTCTGCTGAAAGAATAGCAGCCTCACATTCAGGAGCATTTCCTGTGTTTTCCAGCCTGCGGACAAGTGGAGAGTGGCAGCTGCTAGTTGCCCTCCCCACACCCCAACATGCACACCCATCTCTGTCTCCCCAATACTGGCTTACCCCAAGACTAAGGGAGCTGGCAGGGCCTGAAGTAAGCTAGATCACCAGTTAATAGCCCTCAGGTCCCCAGCCACACCAGCCTGCCCTGGATTCAAGTTCCACATGACCAGAATCATCCCTTAAGGACTACCATATGGCTGCCGAGGAGGGGAAGAAGGAAACAGGCATCCCCCTACTGCCCTGGTCCTCCTTGCCAGCCCCTCTTTGTGGGCATTCTCCCCCAACCCTCTTCCCTGGGTCCTTAGCTTCCCAGGACCCTGTCCCTTCTTCCTGAACAGGAGCTCCTTTGGAGACCTCATCCTCTCTCATGGCTTCACCTGGGACCACTGTATGCACGTTCACCCCTCAGGTCCCCCACTGGCTGAATAAATGAATGCACGTGAGCAGCACCGGCAATGATAGTAGCACATCAGCAATCAATCCTATTTGAGATCCCATCATGTGCCAGATGCCAGGATAGGTACTCCTGGAAATCCAATTTTGAAAATTAGATCCTTGTCCAGAAGGCTCTAGAAGAAAGAAAGAGCTCTTGCACAAACTGTAGGTTCCTTGGGGTCATGCACAGGATGAACCCAGGCTGGAGCAATGGAGGAAGATGTG
Organism: Theropithecus gelada; assembly: GCF_003255815.1. Lineage (NCBI taxonomy): Eukaryota > Metazoa > Chordata > Mammalia > Primates > Cercopithecidae > Theropithecus > Theropithecus gelada. The sequence continues at coordinate 105,894,428 of NC_037681.1, forward strand.
ACAATTGTGCTGGATCTCACAGATTCTGATAGAGAGAACTGGGAGTAGTGTGGGTAGTGGAAGAATCTCTGGCAGAGGAAACTGCATGAACAAAGACATAGAGGCTAGGAATAAAAGGTGGGAGAAGAAAGGGTAGAAAGAAAAGGTTTAGGCGGTGGATGGGTCTGGGTTATTTCCTGGTCCTGGTTAATTGTGTGGCCTTTCACAGTTTCTTCAGGTTGATTTTGAGTATTAACAGAGAGCCCATATAAACCTGGCTACCACCTGATGATCCACCAATAAATGTTCTTTTCCTCCCCAGGAAAGTGAGAACACTGGTTCTCAGCCTTCACTGGGCATCAGAATCTCCTGGAAAGCTTCTAAAAAGACCGATTCCTGACCTTCCTTTCCCTAAGGGCAGGTATCAGGGTTAGAGGCAGAATTAAGGAGCCTGGGAACAACCAGGAACACACACACACAACACACGTACCACACACACCACACATACACAGCACACACATCAGACATGCACCACACATACCCCCCCACACACACAATACACACACACCACACATACCACACACACCACACGTACCACACACACTACACACACACACACCACATGTACCACAACACAACACACACCCCACACATACACAACACACACATCAGACATGCACCATACATACCCCACACACACACAAACACACACACCAAACATGCAGCACACACAGGCACAATACCCACACACATACCAGACATGTACCACACACATCCACATTACACACACCACACACACCCCTCACACACACACGTACCAAACACACACACCAGACATGCACCACACATGCACCATACACATGCACACGACACACACACACACCCCCCACACATACATATTCCACACTAGATACATACCACACAAACCCTGCACACAAATATCACACACACACAACACACACCCCTCACACACACCACACACCAGACACACACCAGACACACACACACAAACATTACATACTCCACACACATTACACACCACACACACACACACACACACACACACACTCCCCAGGTAGGGCCCTCTCCAGCACCCTAGGGACAGTGCGTTGAACCCCAGTCCAGTCAGCCCGGCAGGAAGAGCTGAGAAGGGACCAGAGACCAGTGAAGGAGGAAAGACCCACAGTCCTGCAGGGCACAGAGAACCCCTAAGGGCTGGCTCCTCCAGATCTGAAGGAGAACAGGAAGGAGAGAGGCAGGAGACGTGAGCCTGCAGCAGAGCTGACTCAGGCAGGGGCGGGATCCTCCCGGTCAAGGGGAGGAGAGGAGGGCTCCTCAGACGGGGGAAGTAGCGTCAGTAAAGGTGGAGAGGCGGGGACAGGATGGAAGCTCTTCTGAAGCAAGCAGCAGATCCGTGCTGGAAGGATAGGGTCTGAGTGCCAAGACCTCCGCGTGAAGACAATGACCTTGAAAGAGAACAATATGAAACCACGGAGGGTTTGAATATGGGACACTGGAAAGATTAGTCCCACTGGAGGGTGAAGCGTGAACCAGAGGGAGAAGGGCCTGGAATGGGGCGGTGGCCATGGCAATGGAGAAGGACAAATCCCAGCGAGTCTTTACTGGAGGAAGACAAAAGCCTGGTGGAGGAGGGAAATGAGCAGTCTCATGTCAGCCCTTCCGTAAGCTAGAAGGTGCTCTGTGAAGGGCGGTCAGTATTGACATACTGAATACAGGGCATGAAGACAGGTGGGGATAAGAGAAGTCCAGGATGTATCCAGGATTTCCTGCTTGGAGGGAGATTGGAAAAATCATGGCTTCTGCCAGGCAGGAGCCTCCAGGGTGAGGGGGAACAGGGAGACAAGGTGCGGTGAAGGGGGGCCTTCTGAGGAGAAAGAGGGCAGCTGGAGACGGGTGGCCTTCGGACAGACACAACTGCTGGATCCTCTGTCAGGGGATGGGCGTTTGCATCCTGGAGCGCTCTCGCTACAGCGGAGACCTCTGCCAGGAGAGGGGGGCTGCTGACCGTGGATCGGGAGGGAGTGGGGGCCAGAGGAATGGAGGGGATATTAGGGGCTGATGGGTGCCCCCCACATTCACATGTTGAAGCTCCAATCCCCAGTACCTCAGAATGTGACCATTTGGAGTTAAGGCCTTTAAAGAGGTGATTCAGTTAAAATGAGGGTCCTAGTCCAATGAGACCAGTGTCCTTACTAGAAGAGAGGCCAGGGATGCTCGCTTACGGGAAAAAATGCCACGTGCCAGCAGGAAGAGAAGACGGCCATCTACAAGTCAAGCAAAAGGGGTCCCAAGAGAAACCAGTCCCGTTGACACCTTGAGCTGCGACTTCCAGCCTCCAGAACTGTGAGAAAGGCATTTCTGTTGATTAAATCACTCAGTCTGTGGTGGTTGCTGTGACAGCCCAAGCAGACTACTACAGGGGAAGAGGAAGGACACCTGGGGCCCACCAGGATGGACGACCAGTTGGGAGGCCAGTGGGTGCACAGCATTGCTGAGGGCCCCCTGAGTTCTTTACAGAAGGGTCTGCAGGGGCAGAGGGCAGTTTGGCAATAAAAAAGAAAAAGAAAAAAGAGAGAGAGAGACAAAAAAAACCTAGGGAGGAGGAAACAGCTCAGAGAAAGAGAAGGGACTTTCTCCTGCCCGAGAGGGGTCAGACATGCACTCCCTTCACCCCAACCCCTCTGGTGTATTTACCACTGTCATGGCCCGACTCTGCCTCCCGAAAACTTCCAAAACACCTAGGGCAAAGGACACTGGACATTAAGCCTAATTACTCCTCCTTTCCCCACCCTTCGACCCCTAGGCAACCTTCCCTTCACCTTCCTCTGCTCCCCAAACGCCACTGAGAAAAAGGCCAGGCCTCTGCAGTCCAAAGTGTCCACCCTGCCAACCACGTCTGGCATAGCCCCAGCCACACAAAGCCAGCTGAGCTGGTGCCAAATGTGCATGTAAGGTCAAGTGCGGGGGAAATGACCAGGCAGGGGTTCTCTGGAGTTCCTCAGGATAGCAGCCCACCCTGGTGCCCAGGCAGCCCCATGAGGGTCTCAGCTCCCCAGCCAAGATAGAAGCACAGGGCGGTTACTTGTGGATGGGTCGTCCAGCAGGGGCGTGTTCTACCTCATAGCCTTCACGCCGCAAAACATCCAGCACTGTGTTGTTGCCCATGAAATGACCTGCAGTGAGAAAAACAGTCTGAAATGCTGCAGCTCCCAGGACCACCAATCATACTTCCCAAACACACACCCTAGAACCAAGAAATTACCCTGCCAAGCCCCCTGCCTATCTGTCCAGCACAGTACAGTTCCAGAGAGCTTCTGGAATCAGGCCTGCCAACAGTCCTGCAAGGCAGGCAGGGCAGCATCAGTAGCATTTCAGAGACGATGACACTGAAGATCAGAACAATGCAGCGAGTTACCTGAAGTCACACAGCTAAGGGGAGAGCCTGGACATCAAACTGCAACCTGGTAAGACCTCCCAGAAGAGGTGATATGTGAGCAGCATCCTGAAAGGTGAGGACACTGGTCTGGAGAAAATACAAGAATTCAGGCTGGGCACAGTGGCTCACACCTATAATCCCAGCACTTTGGGAGGCCGAGGTGCGTGGATCACCTGAAGTCAGGAGTTCAAGACCCACCTGGCCAACATGGTGAAACCCCATCTCTACTAAAAATACAAAAATTAGCCGGGCATGGTGGCGGGTGCCTGTAATCACAGCTACTCAAGAGGCTGAGGCAGGAGAATCGCTTGAACCCGAGAGGCGGAGGTTGCAGTGAGCCGAGATTGCACCACTGCACTCCAGCCTGGATGACAGAGCAAGACTCTGTCTCAATTTTAAAAAATGGGGGGGTGGCAGGGGAGAATTCCCAACTACAGGATGGAATGCAAATGTGCTCTCTGAGAAAACAGGGAGGCTGGTGGGACCGAAGGAATAACTACTTCCCAATCACCACTTTCTAGAAAAAGTAAAGGCAACCTAATCTAAGATCTGTCCTTCTTGGAGGATTCTGCATAGGACAAACCCACTATGGTCTCAGGAGTCACAACCAGGGCACCTGGGAGCCTGTGGCAGTACAGCAAATAGGCCCCAAGAAGGAAGCAGAAGGCGCATGGTTCCTGCTTTCATTTTCACCCTCATGCATCAAAGGTGGGGTTCATGGGTCAGCAGAGGCTCAGAAAGGGAAGTTTGGCAAAACCATTCCCTCCCATCCTCCCCTCTCCTCCCCGCAGCCTAGACCAGCCTAGACAGCGGCCAGTGCAGGGATGACAGCTGTAACCTAGAAATGTGGGGTAGGAGAGGAGGCCACTGGAGAAGTAACCCTGGCAAACAGGAGCCAAAAATCAGCATGAGCTGATTTAAGATCGACACCTAAATAAGAAAAAAAGTCGTGTCTTGCACCACTCATCCTAGGTTATTCATTTGCAAATAAGGAACTGGCAATTTAGAACAAGTGATTATCGTTTCCACTTAGCACTCCTGACTTCAATGTTTCTTCTACTGCAAAGGTGATTTCCATTTGTAATCTTCGCATTTTATATCCACATCCCCATGACAAAAGTTGCTGCTTGATGTTAAAACTCCAGTACTTTCTGTTTTCAGATATCCTCATTTTGCAATTAAAAGTTTGCTAACCACACAGCTTTTAAGTTTTAAAAGCACACAGTAATGTGTTTGGGAGCAATTTCTGTAGTTTCCTCTGCTCAACTTAGCCTTCAGAAGGCCCAGAGAGAAAGCAGCTACAGGAAGATAACTTTGCCCTAGAAGGAGCCGGTGCTAGACGGGGGTCACAGCCCCTGGGCACTCCCGACGCCCCCATCTAGCACTGCATCAGTATCACAAATCGAGCCCTGAGTAATGGGAAAGCTCAGGTGTTGGTGTTGTCTGTGCCACCTGCCTGCCACAACCCCCACCACGAGGGCCCACCCACCGAACTGCTCAGACCAAGCTATGCTCCAGCCTCCCGCCAGCTCAGAACTCAGTCGACCTTTCCCCTCTCCCCAGCGCCCCATTACCCCTGCACTGGACATAGGGGAAGCTTTTGGGAGCTCACCTAAGTCTGGCAGGAGTGGAAAGCAAAAACCCACACTCCAGCACCTGGGCACCTTCCATCCACGCAGACCCAGGGTGGGGCACTGGGACACCACCACTGGCTCTGTTTCCTGACTTTCTCATCTGGCGCCTGCATCACTGTTATGGTGCCTCAAGAGTGAGGCCCAGGCTAACAGCTTTGTTACAGGAAGCCATTTGTTGAGACAGTAGAAATGTGCACATGACATGAAACACACGACTTACAGAAGAAGAAAACTGCCACATACTCACAGGCACTGCTGAGGGCACAAACTGCAATTTGTTTTGTGGCAGAACTTTTCAATGAGCATGATGTGGGACCCAAACCCCTCATATTTCTATAAGTTTTATTAATATTTGAATATAATTCATATAACATAAAATTCATTCTTTTAAAGCATGCCATTCGTTGATTTTTTTGCATATTCAGAAAGTCGTGCAAGCACGACCACTATCTAATTTTAAAACATTTTCAACCTTCTGACCCTAGCCCCTGGCACCTACTAATCTATGAATACTTTCTGTCTCTATAGATTTGCCTGTTCTGGACATTTCATATAAATATAATCATATGATTTTATGACTGGCTGTTTTCACTTAGCATAATGTTTTCAAAGTTCATCCATGTAGTACCATGTATCAGTACCTCTTTCCTTTTCATGGCCAAGTAATATTCCATTCTGTATATATATATATCACCTTTTATTTATCCATGTCAGTTGATGGACAGTTGGTTTGGTTCCACTTTTTGGCTATTATAAATAATGCTGCCATGAACATCTGTGTACAAATTTTTGTGTGGATATATGTTTTCAATTCTTCTAGGCATATATCTGGAAGTTGAAATGCTGGATCAAATGGTAGCCCCATGTTTAATTTTGAAAAACTGCTAAACAGTTTTCCAAAATGGCTACACCATTTTACATTCCCAGTAGCAATGTATGAGGGTGCCAATTTCTCCATGTCTTCACCAAAACTTTTTACTATCCATCTTTTTTATTATAACCGAGTATGAAATGGTGTCTTCACTTTAGCATCACATCAGTAGGGCTCCAGTAAAATAATAGTGGATTACAGGTGAAAATGTAGCAAGACTCAGACTCTATTTAAGAAACGTTCTTAAGAAAACACAAAGACAAAAAAACTAGAGGAAAAACTAGAGGACACTAGAGGAAACTGAAGCCTCTGGGATTCAGAGGTACATCAAACATGCCTTAGTCTGTGTTGCTATTACAAAATACCACAGACTGGGTCATTTATAAATAATAGAAATTTATTTATCACAGTTCTAGAGGCTGGGAAGTCCAAAATCTAGGCATAGGCATTCAGTGCCCAGTGAGAGCCTTTTTTTTTTAAATACCAAGAGTCTTACTCTGTCACACAGGCTGGAGTGCAGCGGCATGTTCATAGCTCACTTCAGCCTCACCCTCCAGGGCTCAAGTGATCCTCTCACCTCAGCTTCCCAAGTAGCTGGGACTACAGGCAAACTATGCCTAGCTAAATTTTTATTTAATTTTTGTAGAAGTGAGGTCTCACTGTGTTGACCAGGCTGGTCTCAAACTCCTGAGCTCAAGTGATCTTCCTGCCGTGGCCTCCCAAGGTGCTGGGATTACAGGCATGCACCACCATGCCCAGATGAGGGCCTTCTTCCTGAGTCTTCACATGGCAGGAGGGGCTAATGCTAGATCTTCACATGGTGGGAGGCACAAGGGCAAAAAAAGAGCCTATGCTACTTTCCTCCAGTCCTTTTAAAAGCATGAATCCACTCATGAATGTGAAGCCTTCATGTCTTAATCACTTCCCAAAGGCCCCACCTCTTAATACTATGACAATAATAATTAAGTTTCAACACACAAGTTTTTAGGAACATTCAGGCCACAGCAAAACATTAAACAGCCCAACTCTGAGAAAGATTAACATAAACCCTCACACTAAAAACATATTTCCCTTACTTCCCATTGCCAGATACATCATATCCAGCTTTCAATTAAAAATTACAAGGCACGCTGGGAGGCAAGAAAAATTACAATCTGAAGAAACAATGAAAGCATCAGACCCAGACTCAGACATGACAGGGATTCTGGCGTTATCAGATAGGGAATATAGTTGAACTGAAGAGCATCATCAATCAAATTGATCTAATTGACATTTAAAGAAGACTTTATCCAACAGCAGCAGAATACAAATTCTGTTCAGCTCACATGCAACATATTTGTCCTTCATTTTTGAGTTTTGCTGGATGTGGAAATGTTTGTTGACAGTCTTTTATTTCAGCATTTTGAGTATGTGCCCCAGAGCCTTCTGGCTTGCATGGCTTCTGATGAGAAATCTGCTGTTAATCCTATTGGGGATCCTTTGTCTGCCTTGCTCTCACTGCTTTCAAGATTCTGTGTCTTTGGCTTTTGACAGTTTGGCTATGATATGCCTTGGTGTGAAACGTTTTGATTTTATACAACTTATAGTTCATTGATTGAATGTGCAGAGTAATATTTTTCATCAAATTTGGGACATTTTCGAGCAATTTTAAATTCAAATATTCTTTTTATTTCTTTTTTTTTTTTCTCTCCTGTCTTCTGAGACTCCCATTAGGTGTACATTGGCACACTTGAGGGTATCTCACAGGTATCTGAAGATCTATTCATTTTTCTTCATTCCTTTTCCTTTCTCTTTCTCATACTGAATCATCTCAATCAACCTATCTTCATGTATATTGATTCTTCTTCTGCCAGTTCAAATCTACTGTTCAGCACCCCCTAGTGAATTTTTCATTTCAGTTCCTGTACTTTCAATCCAGAATTTCTATTTGGTTCTTTTAAAATAATTTTTATATTTTTATTGATATTCTGTATTTGGTGAGATTTGTTCTCAAACTTTCCTTTAATTCTTTAGACGTGGTTTATTTTAGGGTTTTTTGTTTTTTATTTTTTGTTTTTGTTTTTTGTTTTGGAGATGGAGTTTCACTCTTGTGGCCCAGGCTGGAGTGCAGTGGCGTGATCTCAGCTCACTGTAACCTCTGCCTCCCAGGTTCAAGCAATTCTCCTGCTTCAGCCTCCCAAGTAGCTGGGATTATAGGTGCGCACCACAACGCCTGGCTAGTTTTTGTATTGCTAGTAGAGATAGGGTTTTGCCATATTGGTCAGGCTGGTCTCGAACTCCTGCCCTCAAGTGATCCATCTGCTTCAGCCTCCCAAAGTGCTGGAATTATAGGCACGAACCACCACACCCGGCCTCTTTTAGTTTTTGAATATATTCATAATAACTAGTGTTAAAGTCTTTTTCTAGTAAGTCCAAGATATTAACTTCCTCAAGGACAGCTTCTATTGGTTGCTTGTTTTTCCCTGGGTATGGGCCATACTTTCTAGTTTTCTCTGTGTTTTATAATTGTTTTTTATTGAAAACTAGACATTTAAATAACATAACATACCAACTCTGGAAATCATTTTCTCCTGTCCCCTCTTCCCAGGTGCATTGTTGTTGCTGTTTGTTCAGTGATTTTCTAGGACTAAGTCTCTAAAGTCTGTATTCTTTGTTGTGTGTGATCACTGAAGGATCTGCTCAGTTAGCTTAGTGGCTGGCTAATGACTGAACAGAGATTTCCTTAAATTCCTTGAACTGGTAAGTTTCCCAACCTTTGCAGAGGGGCTATGTGAGTTTGGGGGCATGTCTTTGATGCTTCAGCAGGCAATTTATGACCCTGCCTTAGCTTTCACACCCTGCTTACACAGAGCCTCAAGATCAGCCAGAGGTGAGAGAGATTAGGACCTTCTCAGGTCTTTCCTGGGCATGTGCACAGCACTTCTCATGCATATGACTTTCTTTTTTTTTTGAGACGGAGTCTCGCTCTGTCACCCAGGCTGGAGTGCAGTGGCCAGATCTCAGCTCACTGCAAGCTCCGCCTCCCAGGTTTACGCCATTCTCCTGCCTCACCCTCCGGAGTAGCTGGGACTACAGGCGCCCGCCACCTCACCTGGCTAGTGTTTTTGTATTTTTTAGTAGAGACGGGGTTTCACCAGGTTAGCCAGGATGGTCTGGATCTCCTGACTTCATGATCTGCCCCTCTCGGCCTCCCAAAGTGCTGGGATTACAGGCTTGAGCCACCACGCCCGGCCTGCATGTGACTTTCTAGGAATATTTTAGAGCTTTTCAAAATCCTCTATGGTATTTTCCTTTTAAGTTTTTTGGGCAGCCTCTTGTAAGCTTCAATTAATATTGCTATTTCCAGCAACTATGATGTTAAACTGCTGCCACTGATTGTTTTCAACAAACACCGTAAGAATAGGGCTATTCACACAGAGCAAGCTCTGAGTCAGTTCAAATGAAGACAAGCTTGGGAATGGAAATTTCAGGGAGCTATTGGACATGTCAAATAGTGATGATTCTTTGAGGATGGAGCTTTGGAGGAACTTTGAACCCATTCTGTCCCCTCCAGTAACCATTAGGCAAATGGTTTTCAAAGTTACTGTAGTTCAAGGCTCCTGATTTTCGAGACTACTGTGAAGCTGGGAAAAGGGAGATAAAAACAGAACAAGTTAAAATGCCACAAAGCCCACTGCTTCTATCAAAATTCATCCAGTTTTCTTAAATAAACACTTCTAGGATTGTTGCAAACCTTTAATTAATTTCCAGAGCTGTGGAAAAGTTGATTTTGACTATTTTCTCCAGTGTTCTTATTGCTGTTATGGAAGAACAGGTTTTTAGAGGCCCTCACCCCGCCATTTCAGAGTTGCTTCTCTCCAACTCCCTATCTTACTGGTAAAAAAAAACTGAGGGACATGACTTGTTTAAGTTTATGAAGTTAGCAGAAAAATATGAGACAACAAAGCCCAGCCCAGCAAATGATCTTTCTGCATACTGTCCAGCCTCTGGCATTTTTATCCTCAATTCCTGAGGCTGCAAAGAATTCTGTGTCAGAGTCACTCCGGGGGTTAAAATTTATTTCAAGAAGCCCACAAAAGAAAATAATTGTCCTATTCTCTCTCCATGTGTGCTGTTAACAGTCAGTAACAGCTGATGTGTCAGGCCTTGGACTTGGGAGGCTCATTGTCAGGTAGAAGAGTAAAGACAGATGTATTTTTAGTGAAAGTTTACAAAGCGAAAAGTACCAGGAAGAAGTTGGGATTAAGTATGAAATTCAGAGGACAAAAATGCTTTCCCAGCTGGCTCATGTGTGGAGAGAGCTATGGGTGATGTCACATGCACCAGCTCATCCAGCAACATTTCAACCATGCTGGATGCTCCGTCCCCAGCTGGAGCCACTCTGCAACTGAAATAAGTCAAGGAAGGTGTCACTCCCTTCATCTTGCTTCATGACTCACACAGGCCCTAAACAGGGGTTCACCTCAACATTCCCTTCTTGGGAGAAGCCTCAGATTTCAGAGGCTACTCAGAGGTAACCCACTACTCACCAGCTCCAAAGGCAAAGAAGAAGCCTTTGTCAGGGAACTCCTCCAAAAGGGCCTTCACCCGCTTCCCTATTCTCTCATTCCGCTTATAGATCAGCTCCCGGCGTAAGTAGCTGTCAATCTCCTGAGCAGTGATGAGCTCCTGAGGCGGTAGCGTGGCATTAATAAAATTGGGGACCTCCACCAAAATAAAGAGAAAAAAAAGGGGCAACGGAGTTATTAACAAAGTTACTTCATTGGAGCATCAAATCCCCCAACTAGATGGTCAAGACATTGTCAAGAGAAGAGTGACACCATTCTTGGAGTTTCCCGTCTGCTATGTTTCCAACTATATCATATTCCCTGTAACCAAAGTGAAAAAAATATTAAGTGAAGTGCACTGAATGAACTCTTATGCTATTTACAATGTTAATAGCATAATAGTTAAATGGCTCTGTCTGATGCCATGTGTTTACTAAAAAAAAAAAAAAGACACTGTCTGCACAGCACATCCATAGTTTTAACTTGTGTGATTCACACATGCTTTTCTTATAAAAATAGTCTTATATAGTTACATATTTTAGATTCTATTACCAAAAACATGAAATTTGTATGAACACTTAAATGTTTTATAAATCCTCTACTTTACATTTGCATTATTTCTCCACTTCCTATTTCTCTCCCTTGCTTTCCCCAGTGTTCTTTGCCCACCTGGCAAATATTTCACTTGATGCTGGTATACATGTTAGCCAGTTTCAGTATTTTGGCTAATAACAGGATGCAATTGCATCAAAATTGTGACAATCAGCATGGTTCTTGCAGCACAGGAGCTACCGGTAAGGCTAGCCCTCTGTGTTTTCTCCCCACCCCCTCAGCTGTCTGGCGTCCCAAACCTCAGCCTCCCACTTCTCCCCCTGGGTGCATGCTGTCTCCTCCACCCAGGGACTTAACAATGTTACCCATTATCTTGGTCAGTATCTACCCTGCCTGCTGCTGCTGCTTCCAGTAGCCTCTCAAAAAGCTTTCCAAAGTCCTCAGACTCTGTAACATAGCATTAACTTCCATCTTATGGATAACAGATCTCCTTTCGCTACTGCCTCGAAATGATATTCTCTCATTTTTCACATCGACAGCCTTCATCTTCTACTCTGTCATCTTTTTTTTTTTTTTTTTTTTTTTTATTTTTTTTGAGACGGAGTCTCGCTCTGCCGCCCAGGCTGGAGTGCAGTGGCCGGATCTCAGCTCACTGCAAGCTCCGCCTCCCGGGTTCACGCCATTCTCCTGCCTCAGCCTCCGAGTAGCTGGGACTACAGGCGCCCGCCACTGCGCCTGGCTAGTTTTTTGTATTTTTTAGTAGAGACGGGGTTTCACCGTGTTAGCCAGGATGGTCTCGATCTCCTGACCTTGTGATCCGCCCGTCTCGGCCTCCCAAAGTGCTGGGATTACAGGCTTGAGCCACCGCGCCCGGCCATCTTTTTTTTTTAATCATGTCATTTATGTAAGATTCCCTGACCATTTCCCAAAATCTCTTCTCTTCAGCAGAGCCCCCTCTCTACCAGCCTCTCTACAGAGGCAGCGTCAGATACACAGGGTGACCTCCCTCTGACATCCTGCTCCACCTTCTAAATTCCCAACATCACCCAAAGCCTGCACCAATCCCTCCTGGCCAGCCTAGCCCTCACTCACAGTGGCAGCACATTCCCTGACCTCCTGTAGGGGCCCTGTGGGCAGGACAGGTATGGGAAAGCCACAGGAGAGAAATGCATAAGACATCGGTATTATCTGCTCCACCAGCCTCACCATTTGCCCACGTAATGACCAAATTCTCCACCCACATTAACTTTTTTCTGCTGCTACAAATGTCAATTTCCCAATTGATCTTGACTTTTCTTCCCCTTTCCCTACCCCCAGCAAGTGTGCAGGTAAGATCTATCACCACCAACAACTCTATTTTTCCTTCTTTAATGTGTTTCCTGTTCTCCCTTTCCTCCTGCTTCACTTTATCTTGATTTGACTTCCTCTTCCTCTAGATTTTTGGAGATGCTCATTATGTCTTTTGAGGCTTCTGTCATTAAGAAATGTCACCTTTCTGGACTGATGCTGCACTCAGCCTCTACTGTCCTTCTCCCCATTGCTGCTATTCCTCCTTCAGCTCTCATGTTCACACATGTCTCCTTATGACTGGGTCCCCAAATTTAACATAGACCTATACAGCATGACCCACACCCACGAGCTCCTATCTCCCTTCTCCAGTGTCCTCATGCATGCGGACACCAGTCCTAGGTGGGGGAAACAACACAATCCCCTACCTCAGAAGTTTAGCTGATTTTTGCCATTTGCATGTAGTCCTAGAGAGGAGGGGAAGGGACCATGGCTTGTCCCATTGGAAGCCTGTTGATAAAAGCATAACAAAGATCTGTCCCACTTCCCTCCTGGAAGGAGACCATGATCTTCTGAGGCCTGACCAGTTGCTTCCTTCCACTCAGTGGCCCACAGGTAAGGCTGAGCTGGACAAACACTCAATCCACCAGTTCAGCCACACTCATCCTGCAATACCACAGGATGCAATGATCCACTCCACGTCTGCAAATGCTAGCAGCCTTCCCAGCTCTGATGCCCCAATCCTGTAAACATTCTGTGAATACACAGTTATATCCTGCTCACATGTTCCTAGAGGCCACTGAAACTGCAGTCAAAGTTCTGCTCCATCATTTTGCAAAAGTGTGACCTAAGTCAGCCAGGAGGTCATCAGACTCAGAACCCTTCCCTTCCTCAAGGCTTGTTCATGTGGCCTGCTGTTAAATCCTTTGAAGCTTCATCCTTTGGCTGGAATCCTGGAATTAGCCCTAATCAGTGCTCCTCTCTGTACTTACAAGGTTTGTAAAACTTTCAGTAGCTGCAGTGCCTCATTCAATGACATCTAAATCTGCCCATTTTATTTCTAGAGCCCTCATGATCTCAATCCTTTGTACACAGGATGTACATGTCGCCAGGTAATGTTTTTATTCCTATAATTAAATGTGTACTGAGCTTAGCAGAGGGAAAGGGCGCTCACCTGGGAGCTGTCATGGCTGAGGATGACGGAGCTGAGGTCCCCGCAGTTATAGTGTTTGATGAGATCCTCCGTCGTGTAGGGGATCTGAAGACTGCCCGCTCGCAGGCTCTCCTGCTGCAGGAGGGTCTGGTTCAAAGCAAAGATGACCTAAAAGAAAGGTCTCTTTTAAGTTCATTAACAAGGCAAGTATTTGCTGCCATCTTATTTCTTTTGTCCATGACTGGAAATACCCTCACCTCTGTGCTCGTTATGTAAGGACATGGATAGTGCTACTTTAAAAAGGAACACAAATCCCTGGACAGCATCCAAAGAAAAGGAGGTGAACAGTCCTTCCCAAATCAGCCCCAATCAGACGCACCTAGAGAACTGCCTTATGGAGGACACAGACAACCTGGAACTCTTCCATGAGTGTGAACAAGAGGTGAGGGAACCCAAGAGCTAGCTTGTGAGGAACAACTGAAGAAGCTAGGAGGTGGGGCAGAGAGAGGGCTGGGGACTCACAGACACACCTACCAGTGGGTTCCAATTACATAAAGGACTGGGCAGGAACCAATGCATTATCCACATCTTTTCTAACCATCAGTGCGGCATGGCCAGCTAACAGCGTCATTAGATCCATGGGATATTAATGGGAGTTAATGTGAAAAAATGGGAAATGAAGGCTAAAGAAAATTAAATACCAGCCTGGCCAACATGGTGAAACCATGTCTCTACTAAAAATACAAAAATTAGCTGGGCATGGTGGCATGTGCCTGTAGTCCCAGCTACTTGGGAGGCTAAGGCTGGAGAATCGTTTGAACCCGGGAGGCAGAGGTTGCAGTGAGCCGAGACTGTGCCGTTGCACTCCAGGCTGGACGACAGTAAGACTCTGTCTCAAAAAAAAAAAGAAAAGAAAATTAAACAGGTTTTAATTTTACAGAACTTCTCAGAGTCTTTGATATACTAACGTGCGATGTGGGTCTCCTTGATGGGGAACAGAGTATGTCAGGTTTCCCAAACATATTTGAGGCACACAACATAAGAGGAAGCTTCGTTGGAACATCTTTTGGGAAAATCCAGATTCAAGATCCTGATGCCAGGAACCCTACCTCTCCAGCTCTGACCCAGCTCTCCAGTGCCCAGGAGAACTCATTTTACAAAGTAGGGAATTCTCCTAGGCACTGGAGAACTGGGTCAGAGGTGGGGAGGTAGGGTTCCTGCTATCAGGTGGGTAGTGGGGCTGGCCACCCACTACGAGGCTCCAGACAACACTTATGACCCTGTGAAATTTTCTCTCTCACTTTCCCCATGTATAGATGCAGCTCTGTAGCCTCTGACAGCTCCCCTTTCTTGTGCTTCCCCAGTAATCAGCATACAGGATGCTGCCTTTGCTGGAATATCCCCTCACTCTTTGCTGCAATACAGACAGGCTTGGTCCATCTGTGTTGCAGCAAAGACTGACTATGAGGTCTTTAGCAAGAGGTTTCAACTCTCCAGAGACAACCATTAGAGGTCTCAGGTCAGCAAATGACCCTACCCAGCCCCAACTCCCTTTCTCCTTTCACATGTTCTCATTCTGAGTAGCGAGGAGACAAGGCTTCCTGGTTTGCCTCCCATGGGCCAAGGTGGCACAGACCCACTGCGTGCCCCTTGTCTCAGTCCATTTGTGCTGCTACAACAAAATGCCTGAGACTGGGTAATTTATAAGGAACAGAAATGTATTTCTCACCATCCTGGAGGCTGGGAAGTCCAAGATCAAGGCACTGGCCTTTGGTCTGGTGAAGGCCTTCCTGCTGCATTTTCACATGGAAGAAGACAGAAGGGCAAGCTAACGGAA
This sequence comes from Theropithecus gelada, assembly GCF_003255815.1. Taxonomy (NCBI): domain Eukaryota; kingdom Metazoa; phylum Chordata; class Mammalia; order Primates; family Cercopithecidae; genus Theropithecus; species Theropithecus gelada. Next base: position 105,909,745 of record NC_037681.1, read on the forward strand.
TGGCTGCATGACACCTCTTTTATAAGGGCCTTAATCCCATAAAGGCCTTATAAAGAGGAGCCTTAATCCCATAAAGGCCCTTATCCTTATAAAGAGGAGCCCTCATGGCCTAATCACCTCCTAAAGGCCTCACCTCTTAATACCATCACACTAGCAACATCTGAATTTTGGAGGGGACACATTCAAACCACAGCATGCCTCCTTCCATATACTCTAATATTTCCTGTGCCTGTGATGCAACCTTAACCAAAGAAGGAGGCAGATCTCTCTTTGTAAAAGAATGGAAGGGAGTAAGGGATGATGAAAGGTATCATGAAAGTTCATTCTGTGTCAACTAATCAAGGACAGAATGAAGGCAAGTCACAGTACTAAATGATCCTAAAGTTCATTCATTCATCCCTTCTTCTATTCATTAATTCAGCCAATAAATAGTTATTATATGCCTACTGTTCCAAGCACTGAAGATACACTCATGAACAAGACAAAATCCTTGCCTTTAATGGAGCTTTCATTTTACCTGAAAAAGGGGGCGTTTTTCAAGAAAAATCTTGAAAAGAAGGGTGGAAAGGGTGTATCATAGAAGCTTCTGGGAGGAGGATGAAAGGCAGAGGCCCAGAGTTAAACTCTCTGATTTCAGGCTTGCCAGGACAGCACATACACAAGCAAATCAAAACCCTTGATCATCCCAGGGTCATTGCTTTCTATTTTGCCTGGAGAGGAGGGAGGTCACCTCGTGTCACCCAGCACTATGGTGAGGAGGCCATACTATAAACACTTTTCTTTTAAGGAAGTTTGAACAGTGGAGTGTGCATCAGAGTTGGTGCTGACTCTTTCTTTTGTTGCTAAAAACCACAGAAATGTGCTTTTTAAATCTCTAGCACGATTTCCTGTAATCACCACATGCCTTTCCTTTCAGAGCTGCTGCAGTGATTCGAATAACAACCCAGGGGAAGCATGGCTTTCATGTGTGTTTATTTATACCCCAACTACTTCTGAAAGGCCTTAAGCTTCTCACAGATTAAAACCCAGCACAAGATAAGCCATCGACCTAAAAGATCAAGAGATACAGTGTCTCGAGAGACCAACTAAGTGATGAGGTAAAAAGGGCTGGATTTCCTTGGCTGAAAAGAGCAAGGATCCTGCACCACTGTACTCACCAGCAGGTGCTAAACACCAAACACAGTGGTCGCTGTGTGTCCAAAGAGATGCAGTCAATGAAAGTCAGAGGAAGGCTCCATGATGAGCCTCAAGGATAGCTTGGCCCAGGGTCATCAGACGAGGCAGCCCACCCCAAACCCCTCCTTCGCTGGCTTAGCTGAGATGTGGGGAAGTCTCTGGAGCACCGTTTATGTTAAGCAGGGGAAAGCCCTCACTGAAACAGACTCCTTGGAGAAAGACCCAAGACGGATTCCTGAAGAAAAAGTCTCTGAGTGGGATCAAAGTGTCCTTACAGGGTTTCCTTGGAGCCAGAATACTCCCCTGATGACTCAAGGTGCCTGTTTGCACACTACCACCACAAACCAGGGAGGCAGGTCACTGCCATCCAGCCGTCTCACTCCAGATGGTAGCCCTTTATCACCTGTGCTGCCCAGACCTGGCAGTCCATGCCTCAGGCTGCTCTGGAGTGAAGCTGGGTAGGGGCAGAGCCTTGCCAAAGGTGCCTTCCTTGGAGTGAACCTTTGGTCAGGCCATGGGTAGCCATCTGTGGAGCTAGAGGAGGTAACTCCCTCTCCAGTGAGGAACCAAGTCCAGGGCAGGATGGTGCTCCAAGGGAAGTCTCCATGGGCACCACAGGAGCAATGCACAACCCTAAACTCACTCCCATTCGAACCGCTGAGGCCCAGATATGGCATCCTCATAAACTACTGTGGCATCTCTGAAGGACCCCTCTCTGATAGGACAAATGACTGTCAGTCATCCTTACATAATTTACTTTCCTTGCTGTGCTTGGAGAACTCTGAACCAGTCTGACAAATTTGGGGTTTCGGGATGAGGCTTGTGGATAAGAGACTTGCTCACAAACTCCACAGTTAAGTTGACCCCAGGGCCTCTTCCAGGTGGGCCATCCTGAATGGGGCATTGTCACTGATCAAGTCACCTCACATGAATCAGCTGAACGCACCTGGGGCACAAGGACTGTTGTTCCTGGAGATCCAAAAAGGCCAGGTGCCATGAGCAGCATGCTCAGCCAGGAGCTGGGGACAGTGGCCAGTAGGGGAGAAGGGCAAAGGAGCAGGCACAAGGGTCCTGGATGGATCCACCCTGCTAGTGCTCACTGCCTCCCACTGTGCCCACTGCCTCCCACTGTATCTCCCTTTCTCCATTCAAATCCTTCCTTTACAGTTTCTGCTAACATTTTTTATGTGTTATGTTAGGCTCCTAGGGCTGCCATAACAAAATACCACAAAATGCATAGCTTAAACAACAGAATTGTATTGCCTCACCATCCTGGATGCTAGAGTATGCAACCAAGGTGTTGACGAGGTCATGCTTCCTCTGAAGAAGTTGGGAAAGGATCTATTCCAGGCCTCTCTCCTAGCTTCTGGTGGTTCCTTGGCTTGTGGCTACATAATTCCAATCTACATAGCGTTCTTCCCACATGTATATCTATCTCTTTGTCCAAATTTCCTTTTTTTATAAGAGCCGTCATTTTTGAGTAGGGCCCACCCTAATGACCTCATCTTAACTTCCTCACCTGCAAAGACGCTGTTTCCAAATATAGTCACAATCTGAGATAACCTGGGATTGGGACCACAATGGAAGAATATGCGATGAAGACATAATTCAACCCATAACCCATGTAGATCTCAGCACTCCTTTTTTTCTAATAGTATGCATACGGTAAAAATTTTAAACAGTATAAAGAAATAGATCGCCTTCCAATCCCTGCTCCCCAATCACTCTTCCTAAAAGCGACCACTGCTGCCAACACATTGTATCTCTTTTCATGGATGCTCTCTACACATAAAAACAATAGATACGTAGATAGATAGATAGATAGATAGATAGATAGATAGATAGATAGATAGATAGATAGATAATCTCCTCCACTTTCATTTTGCTGCTTCGGCCAATAAAAGTCAATCAAAGGCTTTAGTCAATAAAAGCCTTTCCATGAACAAATACTGAAAATATATTACATATATAATTTTTTATATATTTTTTATGTGTGTGTGTGTGTGTGTGTGTGTGTGTGTGTGTGTAGAGAGAGAGAGAGAGAGAGAGAGAAAGAAAGAGAAAGAGATGGAGTCTTGCTCTATCACCTAGGCTGGAGTGCAATGGCACAGTCTCGGCTCACTGCAACCTCTGCCTCCCAGATTCAAGCGATTCTTGTGCCTCAGCCACCCGAGTAGCTAGGATTACAGGCACCTGCCACCATGCCCAGCTATTTTTGTAATTCTGTAGAGATGGAGTTTCGCCATATTAGCCAGACTGGTCTTGAACTCCTGACCTCAAGTGATCCACCCACCTTGGCCTCCCAAAATGCTGGGATTTCAGGTATAAACCATTGCCTGGTCCTGAAACTATATATTATAATGTAAGATAAAACAAGCAGGAAATAAAAAGCCCAAGTCTGGTGAATAGGCAGCCTTCACTGTTTCTGAAGGAAATGCAATCCCAGCTATCCTAGTCATAGGATAACATCAATGACTGAGGCAAATCACAGAAATGGAGAAGGAAAATTTCTGACTACAAAAAGGGACAAAATCAAGGTTCCCTGCAGTCTTTTAAGTGAAAAAGCAGTTTAGGTGCAAAGCCGCTTGCTGCAGACCCCCAGATGTATCCCCCACTGTCCCAAACCAAAGCTGTCCTGGGGCCCCTGCTCTGGGCTCAGGCTGCCCCTGGCTGACTTCAAGGGGAAACCCAAGCAGAATTCTACAGCTCAATATTTCAGACAATCCTGTAAGGATTCAGGGCTCATTTCTGCCAGATCTCCGACCAGCCTCCTCTTCCAGACACCCAGATGTTTTGATTTTCCCTGAGACCTTCGAAGTCAGTATTTCCCAAACCACAGATTGCAACTCATTCTCCACCACTTCATTGTTGACATAAACCTCGGCATGCTCTACCCACCCATAGGCTTGCTTATTTCCCTTCGTCTTAGGCACCAGCCCACATCATGCACCCAGGGCTGCTCCGTGCTGAGTAATTGCTGCATATAAACCAAGCCAAGCTTGTACGTCAGCTCTTCAGTACACCAGATTGTACACCAGATGGGCATCTTCTATAATCACAGCTATGCTCTCATGAATCTCCACCTACCTCCACCCCCAGGTGACTGCAATACACAGGCAAGGCTGGAAACCACACACAGGACTTGTCAGAGTTAAAGCCTCAAGAACCTGAAGAAATGAACACCAGACATGTCCAACTCTTGCAAATGAAAAAAATGCCTTAAAGAGATGCTGGTCTTGCTGCACTGCAATCAATTGCTGGCTTCAGTCACCAACAAGGTACCTGAATGCCAATTCCCTACACCATAGCTTGTAGAGCCTGACTTATACTCTCGCCAGGAGGGATGTGGGCTGTTGGGGTGTTGGCAGAATGGGCCGGCATGCTTCTGCAAGTCGTAGTGTTTTCTAAGGTTTTTCCATAGAAACATAAGCCTTTCTGTGGACTAGCCTAGAAATCACCCTTTAAAACATTATATCAAAAGAAATTCACATTTTAAGTTTCCAAGTCCAGTTGGTGGACTTGGAAGATTTCCAAGGAGATTTCCTCTCTAATGCCTTACATATGGCTACCATCATGCCAAGCTACTCACACTGATGTACCTCCAATGGGTTCTCTTGAACAAAAAATTGCCAGGTAGCAAATGCCTTCACTTAGGTCCTTGTCACTCACTGTCAATCTTTTAACAGCACCTGGGGGAAAACCATGATCCCCTGGGAAAAAGAGGACAAAAGAAAGCGTGGTGGAATATTAGAACTCTGAGCATCCAGGAGAGGGACAGCAAAGTACTCAAAGCTGTTAGCAGGATGGATTTACAATTACAATAATCATCACAATAATAATAATGGTATTCCTCACCGCTCCTCCACCCCCACAGAGTCAGCCTGTCCTCTGGGAGGTTGAGCTGCACTTGGGGAAGAAGATGGTAGTGGCCCTACCCTGACAGGGTAGCTCTTGGGTTGGAGAGGGGCCAAGAACCAATGGGTGTGTGACAGCACCCAGTCACAGAGGGCGGTAGAGGATAAATGCGGATACTCAGTAGGAGTTTGGGGTCAAGGTGGAGGCCCCAGAGACAGATGAGCTATCTCAGTCACTCCCTTGCCCTAGAACTATAGTTTGCCCCTCCCCCCATCAAAAAACAGGTGGCTCCATGAGTGGTGAACCTGTGTTACCATACTACCGGCTCCCAGTGGCCAAGCAGTAGGCTCAACCCCTCCATGGGGAGCCTTCGGCAACAATGATCCAAGGGAGGAGAGTGTTTGAGAGCAACATTATCCTGATTAGCAAAAGATAAGTGATTAATGTGCAGAACTGCATCCAAATGGTAACAGTGGCCATAGCTTCCACCAGCCCCTTTCTCCACCACCTAACATCATGCTGCTGGCCTGACCAGCCACAGGCTGTGAATAGCCTCCTGGGTGTGGCCAGACCATTAGGGGAATAAGCCAGAGACCTCCAAGACCTTAGTACTAACCAGGCTACTTCCCTAGAAGTCTATAAAGATTTCTGTCCTAGGCTATAAGAAACAGTAGCTATGCTTAAAGCTTGCTACTCGCCATTCTTGCTACCTGCAAAGGTGTCCGCTTCAGATACACAGAAAGGTCTTATTTATTGAGAAAAAGTCTTTATCATTTGAGGTCACCAGTGGAGGGTCCCAGTAGAATCCAGGCCATCCCAACTAGGGATACAATGGACGTCTGTGTCTATGGCAGAGGACAAGCACAGCCCAGTCTAAGTCTCGGCAAACACTCAAGGAGATGCGCTCAGGGTCATACACAGCTGTTGTTCTCTGAGGCTCACCTGAAAGAGGCATTGCATTTGGAAGGACCCAGAAACAAATGAGCCACCAGTGGGTGATGTCACCTTGGAGAGAGTTCCAATGCTTTCGTAGAGTGTACCAGGAGGCTGAATTTACGACCTTAGATGTCAGCTGTTCTAATCTCATACCCAGTGTTTAATCTCCTCTGTAGCATCCCGACCATCCAAGCTCTTCTTTTTGAACACTTACCATCTCAAGTCACTCACTTGTAAAATGTCTTGTAAGACATTTTTAACTATTAGAAAGTCCTTTCTTTTTGAGTTCCCTGTCCATGACTGCCATGCACTCATTTGCATATGTCAGTACATTGTGTGTTTGCACACATGCATAATTTGTTAGTAGTAGCTGTCAAAATGGAAAATGTGCATGTCCTACTACTAGGAATCTCTCCCCCATAGAAATACCAGCACAAGTATGTAATATACACATGTACAAGGAGGTTCCCTGGGGAACTGTAATTGTGCTCTGCTGGCACTGGGGCTGTTCAGTCAAAACTGAAATGACCATAAATGTGATTCTTGCATCAAATAGAAGATTGGATTTGATGACCTCAAATGTAATTACACTTATAAGCCCTGAATTTGCTCCATCTCAAGAAGCAATGGGAGCAGAGCTCTCTGGTCTCCATCCTGACCTCTCTGCCTTGCTTGATTCTCCTCCCCTTGGCACAGGCCATGGAGCTCTATAGAGAAGGGGGTCAGGATCAGGTTGGCATCAGGAGGCTCCACATGGTCCCTGAGATGTCTGAGACATCTCCTCTGGTTATGTTGCGGGGAGGGACACCAACGTAACCTCCACACACAAACTCTAATCACAGAACGGCCAGTATAGCTACCCCAGCACATACTCTTCTACAGTCATAAACCTATGAAGCCTGGCAAAGGACAACAACAGGGGTGGCAGCACAGGTAGACAAAGGCACTGAAGCAGGCTCTCTTAATGTAGCAGCAACCAAGTCTGCAGACCCAGGACAGACCAATGCAGCAAGGACAGGAGTAGCCACCAAGGGTCCAGGAAGAAGCACAGCCAGCATGAGCATGCAGTGGGGGATGGTTGCCAGAATGACCATGGGGTTAGGGGAGGGATGCCAGCATGACCATGGGTTTGGGGAAGGGGTTGCCAGAATGGCCACAGAGTTGAGGAAGGGTGGCCAAAATGACCATGGGCTGGGAGGAGGGGTTGCCAGAATGAGCATGGGGTGGGAGGAGGGGTGGCCAGAATGACCATGGGGTTGCAGGGGAGGGGTTGCCAGAATGACCATGAGGTGGCCGCAGTTGCTGGCTTGGCTATCAGAAGCAGGGCCAATGTGTCCTCAGGGGCTGTTGGCAGGGTGGAGGAGGGTGTTGCAGCTTGTACTTGGAGGTGCTTCCAGCACCTCAGCAGGAGCCATCAGCCTTTCCCCAGAGGGCAGCAGGAATGTGACAACTGCAAAGATGACCCATATGCCCAATGTAGAAGCAGCCAGTGATGAGACCTTCATCTCCACTGTGCAGAGTGAAAGCTCCCTGAGTGAATGAGATGGAAGCCAGAGCCTCCTAGGCCAACGGCAAGCCCAGAAGGAAATAAGGAAAAAGAAGAATAGATCTCCCAATAGGCGAAGTTCTCCATTAGCATAGGAGGGTAAAGGTCACTGCAGGACACAGAAGATAGGTCAATCTGAAAATCGTCTCCTTAACCATCTGTGGAACCACTAGAGAAGGCAAAAGAAGGTGTTGTGGGTTAAATTTTTCCCCCCACCCAAAAGATACATTCATCCTAACCCCCAGGACCTATGAATGTGAACTTATTTGGAAACAAGGTCTTGCAGATATATTTAAGTTAAGATAATTAGGGTGGGTCCTAATCTCATATGACTGTGTCCTTATAAGAAAGGGAAAATTTAGATACAGAAAACAGGCACCCACAGGGAGAAGAACATGCAGAAACACCCACTGAGAACACCTAGGTGACGCCAGAGGCAGTGTGTTAGTCCATTCTCACGCTGCTAATAAAGACATACCTGAGACTGGGTAATTTATAAAGGAGGAAGGTTTAATTGACTCACGGTTTTGCAGGGCTGGGGAGGCCTCAGGAAACTTACAACCATGGCAGAAGAGGAAGCAAACATGTCCTTCGTCACATGGCGGCAGGAAGAAGTACCAAGTAATAGCTGGGAAAGCCCCTTATAAAACTATCAGATCTCGTGAGAACTCACTATCAGGAGAAGAGCATGGAGGTAACCACGCCCATGATTCAATTACCTCCCACCTGGTCCCTCCCATGACACACGGGGATTATGGAGACTGTAGTTCAATATAAGATTTGGGCAGGGACACAGCCAAACCATATCAGGCGGAGACTGGAGTGAGGCTCCTACAAGACAAGAAACACCAAGGACAGGTGTCAACCACCAGAAGCTGAAAGGGGGGATTCTCTTCTAGGTCCTTCACAGAGAACACTGCCTGGCCAATACCTCAATTTAAGATTTCCAGCCTTGCTGGATGCAGTGGTTCATGCCTGTAATCCCAGCACTTTGGAAGACCAAGGCACACAAGGTCAGGAGTTCAAGACCAGCCTGGCCAATATGGTGAAACCCCATCTCTATTAAAAATACAAAAATTAGCTAGGCGTGGTGGCATGCACCTGTGGTCCCAGCTATTCAAGAGGCTGAGACAGAAGAATCGCTTGAACCAGGGAGGCAGAGGTTGCAGTGAGCCGAGATCGCCCCACTGCACTCCAGCCTGGGCACAGAGCAAGACTCCATCTCAAAAATATTTATTTATTTATTTATTTTTCATATGTTATATATAAGTATATATTACCTATATTTGAAAAAATAATACAATTTTAAAAAAACAAAAATACAGTATAACAACTATTTACACTGCATTTACATTGTATTATGTATTGTAAGTAATGTAGAGATGACACAGTATTTGGGAGGGTGTGTGTAGGTTATATCCAAATGCAACTTGCCATTTTATAGCAGGAACTTGAGCATCCGTGAATTTTGGTATCCAAATGGGTCTTGGAACCAATCCCCCATGGATACTGAGGGGCCAACTGTACAGGCTAGATACGAGTAAGCCCAACCACTTACAGTGGTAGGAGCAAAAGCAATAGCAAACTTACCAAACATTATGCACTGGGCACTTTACAAAGGTTCTCTGTTTATTCTTCACTACAAACTGACAATGTTTGTTTCATCATACCCCTTTTACAAATAAGAAAACAGACTCAGAAATGTTCAATATCTCACCCAACATCACAATACTAGGAAATGGGGGAGCCAGGATTCAAAAGCAGAGCCACAGTCTCCAAAGTTCATACTCTTTCCGCTGAGAGACTGCACAAAAAACAGGGCAATAGGCAGCAAGACTAGCCTTGGTGCCTCCCGGACCTCTAAAGCCAACCTCTCCTCAGGCAAGACCTACCTGACTGCCCAGACCCATGCAACTCTAAGGCAAGAAGAGGCAATACGCCTACTTCTCCTGAATGCCCTGTCCTGGTTATGACAGCACCACCAGGTAAGATGCACAGACAGCCTCAAATTCACCCTTCCTGTCCTGTTAACTAATGCCCCTTGCCCCCCCGAGATCACAGTGTCAGGTCAACTTCCAACTCTGGGAAAAAGCTCCACAAAACCATCCTCTGATTACAGACCTCTCTCTCCTACTGGGTGTACCGAAGGTGTCAAATTGTAGCAGGACGAGCGGCAGACAAAACTCCTCAGACACCGAGTTAAAGAAGGAAGGGGTTTATTCAGCCGGGGGCATAGGCAAGACTTCTGTCTCAAGAGCCGAGCTCTCCGAGTGAGCAATTCCTGTCCCTTTTAAGGGCTCACAACCCTAAGGGGGTGTGTGTGAGAGGGTCGTGATTGATTGAGCAAGCAGGGGGTACGTGACTGGGGGCTGCATGCACCAGTAATTAGATGGGAACAAAACAAGATAGGGATTTTCACAGTGCATTTCTATACAATGTCTATAATCTATAGATAACAGAACCAATTAGGTCAGGGGTCCATCCTTAACTACCAGGCCCAGGGTGCGGCGCCGGGCTGTCTGCCTGTGGATTTCATTTCTGCCTTTTAGTTTTTACTTCTTCTTTCTTTGGAGGCAGAAATTGGGCATAAGATGATATGAGGGGTGGTCTCCTCCCTTAAAATCACTGTGCCCTTCCTCTGCCAACCCCTACCCAAACCACAGCTTCTGAAGGGACAGCCCTGCATAGGACATGATTCCACGTGCCCCTCACTCCCCAAGCCATGCCAGTTATACCTGAGTGGATACCTGACTCGATGATATGGCACTGGCTGAATCATCAGCTTCACATTCGAAGAGTACATCTACCCCACAGAATGGACTTAAAAACTGTCCACAGCAGAAAACACTCATCTCTATAGGCCAAATACCAATTGCCTCATTTCAAATCTCTTTTAATTTGCATTCATTTAGATTTCAAGAAGGGCAAGAGACAAGAGACCACAAGAAAAGAACTATTGGAAATATTACAACTAAGATAAAACACCCCGATATGGCATTTCCTACAGTGCAAAAACTAAAGGGATTTAATTTTCCCCTTAGAAGACACAGTAAGTAAGATACACAGATTGCTACTTTCACATTAGTGCTTGCCGTACATTATACTCTCTTTTTTAAAAAAATGATTATCAGTCTGACCATAATCATGGCTTATCATCAGCTGAATCCCCTTCTCCCTCCCTCCAATGACACATATTCACCCCACCTGCACTGCCCTCTGAATGTTGCGCTCACTGGAGAATACTTTACAGGCTTATCACCAGACAGTTTACTTCAGGGTTCAAATTCCACCTTCCTTGCCCCTTAGCCCCCACGTCCCCCTTTCCACTCTCCCCTTGCCTCCCCACAGCCCTTCTTCTCTCTCCCTTTCTTTCTGGGCTGTGGAAAGAATCGATTAAGCTCCTGTCCACATTTGCAGCAGGCCTTTTTTCTCTTTCCTGAGACTTCTTCAGCTGTGGGGAGACCCAGGTCCCAGTTGGGGCATTGTTGAGTTAGCCCAGGGGCTGAGGGGGTGGGTGAGGGGGTTCGAGTCCGGCAGATGCCTTTTTTGTCAAAAACAAAGGCCCCCCAGCGAGCCTCTCCTCTTTCCAGCACTTTCATCCCCCTCAGATCAAAGACCTGCTCTGCATATGAAAGGCACCGCCCATTACGCGGCTCACAGTGGCCTGCACCACCGCACCAGCCTCCCCGCGCTGGAACAAAGGGCCTCGCATCTGTTCAAGCGCAGGCCTCACCTTCTGGAGCGTGGGGTTGTTGTGTCTTCTTTTTTCCTTAGTTCACTTTTGAGAGCCATTCAGTCCCTTGAAGTATAGTTTGGAAGCAGTAGGGGAAGGGTCTCCCTTGCCCTCAGACCATTCACCCAGATAATTTTTTAAGACACCTTGAGGGTGTCTGGTCCTTGCCTCCCGACCTCACCTAGGTCTCCAGGCAGCGGGGAGGTCCTTCTCAGGCTCTTTGTCTACATTCGCAACCGCTCTTTCAAATACCTCCTCCCTTACCTGAAAAGACACTGGTCCCTTGGAAGAGTCTAGACTGGCCCCTCAAACCAAGATGATGATGAAAGTTCTGCTCCTTTTTGTCATGTGAATGGATGCTGCCAGACTCAGGAGCTAAAGCTTCCACGCACTTCTTTGGATGTCTAGGTCTGCTTTTTGACAGAGGTAGCGGGGAAGCGCTTCTCAGAACTTGAACCTGAGTTCTCAACAAAAGGACTCAAGCATAAGGACGAGCCAAACTGATCTTCAGTGGCATTTTAACCTGAAGAAGTGCCAAGTTGTCAACAATGACGGTTCCTGAACACCAGGAGGGCACACAGCCTAGAAGAATGCACACGGCCAACCGGACCTTCCCTCTCTTGTCTTCCCGCTGCCTCCTGGACACCCCCCAAGCCTTCTGCTCACTTTGGTCACATCTCCTGACCGTTTTTTCTCCTTTTCAATCAGTTCAGCTCCCGCCCTGACTTTCAAGGGCTAAATAAGCTCATCCATCTTCTCCTGTTATGCACTAAATTATGTCCCCCAGAAAGTCATGTTGAAGCTCTAACCCCCCATGTCACCACATTTGGAGAAAGGGCTTTAAGAATTAAAGCTGAATGAGGTCATAAGGGCGGGGCCCTGACCCAACAGGACTGTGACCTTATAAAAAGAGGAAGAGTCGCCAGAGCTGTCTCTCCCAACGCTCACACAGAGAAAAGGCCATGTGAGGTCACAGCAAGAAGACACAGTCCGCAAGCCGAGGAGAGAGGATTCGCCCTGATCTTGAACTTGGAGCCTCCAGAACTGTGAGACTTCAGTTTCTTTTGTCAAAGCCACCCAGGCTGTGGTATTCTGTTGCAGCAACCCAAGCAGGCTAATACACTTCCTTCCCCCAAATCCCACGCAATGCTGGGGTAACAATGAGAATAAATACTAATTTCTTCATCTCCAAGGCCTAGTAAATGTCCAACCTCTACCAAGCACTTCCCGACTGACTCAGAAGATCTCCACTCTTGTAACTTTTACTGCTTGGTAGGTAAGTTTCCTTTACATTTTATAAAGTTGTGACAAGACAACCCAGCCTCAAGACTATGTCAACAAACTATGAAAAATCATATGAAGAAGCAAATCAAAAGCACAATAAAGTTAATAACCTACCCTTACCCACATATGAACTTGTGCCTGGGGCCAGTTAGGCATGAGTGCTAAGCAGTTCATCGGAATGATTATCAACCATATCACTTCCGCAGAGTCCCTGGCATTTCTCTTAATTTTCTCCAATATCCATGATCAGCATCCATGTCAGGTTTTCCCTTCTACAACGAACTACATGACAATCACTGTCAAGTCCACACACAATGCAACTCAATAAAAGTCAAATATCTCACTCCCCAGCTGTCTCAGTTCCCAGACTCCCAGTGTCTCCCTCCTGATGGCCCGGAGTCCTGAGGTTAACATGGCCAAGGCTGCCAGCAAAGAGGCAACCTCCAACACCACTGCCAGGTAGATGGGTGTCTCACTCTACCCAGACACACTCAGTGGCCAAATGCCTTGTCCTGCAGCACTGCTGTGTGCTATCCCTCCTCCACTTTATATTCTATTTCGTTAGAGACAGAGTCTTGCTCTGTCACCCAGGTCGGAATGCAATGGCACAATCATAGCTCATTGCAGCCTCAAACTTGTGGGCCCAAGTGACCTTCCTGTCTTAGCCTCCTGAGTAGCTAGGACTGCAGGCGCTCACCACCATGCCCAGCTAATGTTTCATTTTTTGTAGAAACGGGGTCTCGCTATGTTGCCCAGGCTGGTCTTGAACTCCCGGCTGGCCTCAAGCAATCCTCCTGCCTCAACCTCCCAAAGTGCTAGGATTAAAGGCTTGAGCCACCATGTCCAGCCTCTCTCTCCCCACTAAAAACAGCTTCTATATAACCCTTCTGTGCATAGAACACACCTGGGTTTCCCAGCCCCACAGTCTAGCTCCCTCCAACATCATCTCTCACCAGACCCCTACACAAATGCTTATATAGCCAACCCAGCCTGCCACCCTGTGGCCAGCGCAGTACAAATTTTCCCAGATTTGCCTGCACTTTTGGCCCATTCAGAATAGCTGTCTGTTTTTCCTACCTGACTAAATGCTAGCCTTCCCTTGAAAATCCAGCTCAAATTCTAGTATGTTCATTAATCTGGATAATATTTAGAAAATAAAATTTGTATACCTTTTCCTCATTAATCACATTCTTAGGCAGTTACTCTACCATGACAGCCCCAAAGAAGGAGGAAGGGAGAAAAACTGGGTTCATGAGGATAGGCTGTCCCCAAAATCCCCCCCACTGCAGGGATGTCTGTCACTTCCGCTTCCAGCAACCAAGGGCCTTGGGGCAGCCTTCATTTTCAGGCTCTTCAATCAATATGAGGCTCCCTGAAGTTCAGGACTGGTTTGGAGAGAAGCTATAAAACTGCACCACACCACACTGAACCACACTTGGTTCTACAGTGTAGCGGTTATCATGTCTGCTTTACACATCAAAGGTCCAGGGTTCAAACTCCCGTGGAACCAAGGGGTGGTTGGTTCCCATTTGGCCATGCATGGTGGTCCACACCTGTAATCCCCATGCTTTGGGAGGCGGAGGTGGGAGGATCTTTAGAGGCCAGGAGTTTGAGGCCAACCAAGCAACATAGGAAGACCCCATCTCTATAGAAATAAAAACTTTTTTTAAAAAACCTGCACCACGGATTCAAAAACTACCCCTCGCAAGGGAAGGAAGGTCTCTGCCCCCACAGTCATGAGCCACACACCCACTACTGCCCTTGGGGTGTGTTTTAAACTTTCACTTTTTTATGGTTTGGGAGTTACCCCCCAGGACAATGGCACACTAACATTGTGTAAGCAGCATCTCTGCCCTGGTGGCAGGAAGGAAATGATTCTGGGAAGATCAACAGAAGAGAAAAAGTCAGGGTAAAGATGGAAACAGCCAGCAAAGAGTAAATGCTGTAGTTTGGTCTTTTAATACAGTATGGCCAGATTGAGCATTCAGAAAACTGCCTCCCTCCAATTGCACCCAGCAATTAGTAAACACCCACATGTGCAAGGCATGATGCTAGACCCATACCAAAAAAAAGGGAGGGGGGTGGTAAATCAAGATCCTTGCTCTTTAGAAGTTTATGTGCCAGGCCAGGAGACAAAATAAACATCTGGAAAGTTAATCACCAACAAAAGAATTAAATAACCATAAGCCTGATAATTCAACAGCCGCCTCATGGCAGCAAATGAGCAACTTCTCATTGGTGGTATGGACAGCAGACACTATGAGTTCAGGAGAAAAGAGGGTCTTCGGAGCCCTGCAACTTGAGGTAACGCACAGTGGCAATACAAGAACAGGACTGGAGCAGGGACCAAGAATAGGACCCAGTGGTTCTCCAACTTGCATGTGCATCAGAAACACCTGAAGGACTGATACCATCAAAGATGGCTGGCCCCACCCCCAGAGTTTCCAGTTCAGGAGGTCTGGGATGGGGGTCCCAAATTTTGCATTACTAATAAGTTCCAGGTGATGCTGATGCTGCCAGTCCAGAGACACACTTCGAGAACCACTGGTTTAGCCTGAACATTCTACATCACAGGTAGGAAGCTGGCAGTCCAAATGGCCTGTCTGGCTCATGGCTCAGTCTCGTTTATTTTTTGGAGAGATGGGAGGTCTCACTATGTTGTCCAGGCTGGTGTCGAACTCCTGGGCTCAAGTAATCTTTGCTATAAGAGAATTAGCCACAATGCAAGTACCTGCCATGAACTTGGCACAGCTGGACGCTCTCCTCCCCACCACACACACATCAAGGTGGAAAACCTTCTACACAATGTTTTCACTTTGATTGGACACCTAACATCAGACAGCTTTGAAATCATGTCAAAATCTCCTCCCTGTCAAAGTTGCTCAAACTTTGCAACTTTACCCTGGGTCTGTGTTACAGGCTGAACTGTGTAGCCCTTAAATTCATATGTCAAAGTCCTAACCACCCTGCCCCCCCATACCTCTGAAAATGACTATTTGGAGATAGAGCCTTTAAGTTAAAAGGGCCGGCCATAATCCAGGCCTTGGAAGAAACCAGCCTTGCCGAACATGAAACCATGTTCTCAGACTTCTAGCCTCTAGAATTGTGAGGCAGACATTTTCTGTTGTTGAAGCCACCCAGTTGGTGGTACTTTGTTTATGGCAGCCCTCGCAAATTAATACAAACCCTCATGTCCACTACAGGTGTTTAACCGTGATTTCTACGTCATCTCCTAGGGAGAGGACCAGAAAAGCAAGAAAAAAGCTCCAGTCTTGGGCTGTCCAAATCCCTTTCCTAGACCTCCTTTTCTCTGCTTATTTCCTTCTCTCTTTCATCCTCCACAGTTTCTCCTCTCTGCGTCATAGGCAATGGCGCCTGCTTTCTGAACAGTCACAGCAACAGCAGAGTCAGGGTTGGGGGTTGTTGGAGAGGTGGAGAAGGTGTGTGGGGTCATCCCCTGATCACCCACTGGCAGAAGCCAGATGTAGGCCATGTTTGAGAAGCAGAGCCAGGGCTGTGTGGGAATGTGAAGGGTTGACAGGATCTTGAAAGCCCTGGATCCAGAAAGGGAGGTGGGAGCAGTGGGGAGGTGCTCAGACAGGTATCAGGCCCTCGAGCTTGGATTCAGTCACAAGTTGCCTCAGACATCTGCCAACACTTTCCATCAGCCTGGCGATCGATTTACAGGGCCGTCCAATAGGGCTTCACCCTGCAAGCAGCAGTCCCCAGCCTTTTTGGCACCAGGTACAGTTTCATGGAAAACAATTTTTCCACAGACCAGGTTGGGGGTACTGTTGGGGGAGGGTTTCGGGATGGTTCAAGCACATGACATTTATTGTGCACTTTATTTCTATTATTATTACATTGTAATATGTAATAAAATAATTCTACAATTCTCCATAATGTAGAATCCATGGGAGCCCTGAGCTTGTTTTCCTACAACTAGACAGTCCCATTTGGGGGTGATGGGGCACAGTGACAGATCATCAGGCATCAGATTTTCATAAGGAGCACGCAACCTAGATCTCGCATGCACAGTTCACGCTAGGCTTCACGCACCTATGAGAATCTAATGCAGCCACTGATCTGACAGGAGGAGGAGCTCGGGCAGTAATGCTAGTGATAGGGAACGGCTGGGGAGCAGCTGTAGATACAGATGAAGCTTCAGTACCCGTCTGTGGCCTGGGGATTGGGGACCCCTGCTCTACAGCATTTCAAAATCACTTCTGGACCTGGGTTGTGTCAACAACCATCGGCAGCCTCTCCAGACAGCACGGAAGCCCCAGAGAGCACAGAGCATCCCAGAGCTGTCCTTTCCCCGAAAGTCAGGCAGCAGCAACCCACCTGCCTGTATTCTGCTCAGCGATAAACAACCTCACCGGCCCAAAGGACCCGCAAGAGCAGAGACTCAGTGTGAGCTGCAGTTCTCACCTGAGAACTGTGAGGCTAATGAGGTCTCTCCTGTTAGGATTCCTCATTTTATGATTCTGCAGCTCTTGCTGAAGCTCCCTTTTAAGCTCTAAATGACTGTGAATGCAAAGGGAAGAGCCTCGTGAAGAGTTCAGGAAGGTAGGACAGCACAAAAAGTGTCAGGAGGGACAGAGCAAAAGAATACAGAGAAGAAGCACCCTAATACCCGTGGCATGACATGATGCTATACCACCAGTAACCACTTCGGGGTCCAGGGCAGCCCCCACTTCCTCTGTCCCTAGGCCATGGAGCACCTTGACCCCAACACCTTAACCAACTCCTTGGAGGATCCCAGATAACAACTTGGCCCCAGTCCCACCTGTCTCCTTGTCCTTCTTCCTCTCCCCCAAATGGGGTAGACTCTGCCTCAACTACCCCTACCTGGCAGGTGTAATCTTTGGAGGAGGGATGGAGAATTCATGTTCTCACTTTTTCTCACGTGGAGATATGCTGGGAGTTATTCCTAAAGTCTGGACGTGTCCTTGGGCTGATCCACCAAGCAGGTATCAAGGAAGAGCTGGCTGCTAGGGTTTCAAAGGAGCTCTCTCCTGCCAGCGTAGCTCACCAGGGCAGGAGGCAGGGATATGAGGCAGAAACTAGGCTGCGGTCCCCTTGAAGTGCCTCTCTTAGGACCCCAAAAGCAGCTGGGCAGGGTCAGACACAGCCACAACATGGACAGAACCCCAGCAGCATGTGTGGCATCCAGGTACCTGTACAAAAATAGGTACAAAAATACCTATTCTTTTTTTTTTTCAGTTCGCTTTGGCCTTTAGAGGGGCAGCCCAGAGCCAAGGGAAGGCAGGGTCAACACTTGTTTTGTCTTTGAATCCCCAAAATTAGAAAGAGTGCCTCGCCTACACTGAGTTCTTAAGAAACGTGTCCCAAATAAAAAGTGGCCATAAAAGGAAAGACAGCTCAAGTCCTGAGCAGGCCTGTGCCCAGGGGGAAACAGAGCTGAAGTCTGCGCCTAGGAGCTCAGGAGCTTCACAGCCAGCCATTCAGGTACAAAGTGGATTTGATTTTCTACTCTGGTCAAAAAAATCAGAAACTAAAGGGATGTCCAACATGAAAAAAACACTGCAGAAGACACTCCTGAGAGAGCTAAGAACCCACCCAGACTTCTAATTTATGAAGACACTGTCCACGTACAACATCTGTATTGACGCCTATGTGAAAGCCGGGACATGGTCTATCCGAGGAATAGATTTGTCAGGCTCCCAGGGTATCAACAGTAACTGCAGCACTTCAGCCCAACCATGCCTAAGAACAGGAAATAATACATCGCAATGTTGGGAAAGAACATAAAAAAGCAAAAGAGTGGCATTAAAAGCAAATTGCTCGCAAAAGGTTAGACTTCATGTGAATCTTAAGAGGCAAGTCTATATTACATAGCTCTTAGAAAGGCTCTATTCAACCTTTTTTTTTTTTTTTTTTTTTTTTTTGTCTTTTTGAGATGGAATCTCACTCTGATGCCCAGGCTGGAGTGCAGTGGTGCAATCTCGGCTCACTGCAACCTCCGCCTTCTGAGTTCAAGTGATTCTCCTGCCTCAGCCTCCCAAGTAGCTGGGACTACAGGCACCTGCCACCACGCCTGGCTAATTTTTTGTATTTTTAGTAGAGACTGGGTTTCACCGTGTTAGCCAGGATGGTCACAATCTCCTGACTAGAAGGGGAAGAGTTCTCTTTCAGAGAGTTCACATATTTTTCCTAGGCCTTCATTTTAAACCAAAACTATCAAGGAAAAATAGGATGTCAGGATCTCCATCTTCAAGCAACTTCCAAATCAGTCATGGAAAATGTGGAAAAGTCATCTATGAGCATCATAGTCAATTTTTTAAAAAAATGTGACCTCCTGCTTTTATTGAAATTTATGATGAGGAAGCCAGAATCCCTAAGCCAATTACTCCTCTAAGTGTGGCAGTTGGCAGCACTCAGTGTATATAGGTGCACCTGACAGCAATAACTTCAAAAGAAGAATGTGTGTTCAGAGTTCCGAGCTAAGGAATCCAGGAGTGGCCAACCCAGAGATTCATTCCTTATCTATAAGGAACATCCGAACCCCTGGTCCATCCTGTGGAACATGGACCACACGAGGGATTGAGGCCCTTTGCTTTGAGTTAAATGAGGATGGCCATGTAGGAGCAGGTGTTAAGTGAAGGTGATTTATCAACTGCATGTTTTTTACAAGCGATTGGGATTCTCCTGTCCAGCCCACTGCCACTGGATCACCCTGTAAGTCAGTCCTCTCAATAAACCCTGTGTCTCATTTGCTCGCTCTGGGTCTCTTCTTCCACCTTTTGAACCTAGTGCCATCCCCACTGAAATCAACAGGGGTCCCACATGACACTCAGAGGCAGAGCTGGATTAGAAAGAGGAGATCTGAGAGCCGAGGCCTGTCGTGCACTAACTCTTTCTGTGACCCCACGCCGGCCCACCCTCTGCCTCCAGATGGGCCTCTCCCAGGTTATTCCAGCAGGAAACCATCCCCAGTGACCTCTGCTGGCTGACCCCCCACACTCTTGCCTTAGCCTCTAGGAACAGAGACCTCCTAGCCTCAAGGGTTGTTCTTAAGACCCACGACACTGATGTAAGAATGTGCAGAAACCTGCAAAGTACAAAACAAGATACCATATGGTATCCCCGGGATCCTCTCCCTTAGGCCTGGCAGGCCAACCCATCCTCAAAGAATCTGACCCCTTCCTCCACAGGAGTCTTCCTCAGGCCAGCTAGCACCTCCCCAGCTCTCACCCCTCCAGCATCCACCTAGCCCTTAATAACCACAGGCTGAGAGAGGTGGCATCCTTCTAGGAATTTGCCCTTCCTCCTCAGCCAGACCACAGGGCTCCTGGGGAGCGGGGCTGCCTCCACCACTCCACTCTGCCCTGGACCTTTCCAGAGAATCATCCTGGAGCCATTTGTTTCTTGTATTAGGCGACCGACCAAACTAAAGACAACTTGCTCCAAAGAACAAAGTCCCCATCTTCTCCAACACCCCAAAACTGTAACTCAAGAATTGCAGTTTCATACAATCTGGAAGTATGTCCACTGAGCCCAAACCACTACTGAAGGTTGCACTGTGGGGGAAAAAGGGGGGCTTTTCAGCAGAGAGAGTGAGTTGTTAGGGTACTGAAGAGCAAGAACTGGCAGTAACCATCCTACTGGAAAGTACAAAGGAGTGACAGCCAAAAAGGCAAATATGAAACATGTTAGTGCCATCTATTGGCAGGAGTAAACAGTAACAAAGAAGTGACGCTTTGCACAGTCTCAATTCAGATAAGACCTCAGCATCAACTCTGGGGTTTGCAAAAGGACTTTTACATCCAATTAACTGCCTCTTAGGATGTTGAAAGCCTAAAGATGCAGGCTTTGCATGTGGAAAGCAGAGGGAAACTCCAGAACTGTTGGCCACATTCATGTTCACTTAAGGATATGACAAAAAAGAGCCCAAGCCAAGATGTGACTGGGTCCTAAAGGACAGATTCCAATGCAGGAGACCAGAGCTTTCACAGATTCCCGTCCCACCCACCATGACATCCAATCCATTGGTGGGGAAGTGGACAGGAGAGTCCTATGCTTAGATGGGCAGAGCAGGCATTGCAATTCCCCATGCCTAGAGCCTATCCATAGATGCCTGGTGATGTATGAACATGGAGATGGGATTTAGCAAGACCGTTTCTCTAGGGGAACCCACCTGTGCAGACAGAGGGGAAGTGAGACACCACCCTGCTGAGCCCACTCCACTGAACCTTCAGGTCTAAGCTATGTGCTTTCTTCACATAGGGAATGCCAATGCAGCTGGCAGTACCAAGCAGGCATGAACTTTATGTGAAGGAGAACAGGAGTCATAACTTGATTTGATACTGAGGGGCAAGGATGATGTCTGCCCTGAGATGACCAGATCAAATCCAGGCATCCATGTCAGGGTCCTGTTGCCAGACTTCAGTTAGATTCAGGGACCTACACCCCACAAACCAAGAGCCACAAGGCCTACAGGGGCCAGGCAGATGAGTTAAAAGAAGTCAAGAGGGCTAGGCGAAAGGCAACAGGGAGGAGTGGGGACCCCAGACAAACTGGAAAGACACTATTGGCCCCGTCTAAAGGGGGCAGCCAGTGCTCAGTCCAGCCAACTGCTGCTATGTGGGAGCATGGCCCCAGTACTCCAGATCCTCTGAGGGCTCAAGAGAATCCAGGCTGTTCTTCATATGATATTTCTCAATTTTTAAATATTGTCAACTTAGTCATTAAAAAAGAAAAGAAAATATGCTAACCACATAAAACAGAACTGCGAGCCAGATTCAGCCCATATGCCTCTTATTTGCAACCTCTGCTAGCCCTTCTGTTTTATGCTTTTGTCCTCTTTTCCTTTAACTTCTTTGAAAAAATCTTTGTCTATGGGAAACCAAGAAGAAAAACAATTTCCCTATGCAAAATCAATGATTCCACTCATCTTGAGAAGTTTCAAAGTTAAATATAAAATTATCAGTGAGGGCCGGGCGCGGTGGCTCAAGCCTGTAATCCCAGCACTTTGGGAGGCCGAGACGGGCGGATCATGAGGTCAGGAGATCGAGACCATCCTGGCTAATACGGTGAAACCCCGTCTCTACTAAAAAATACAAAAAACTAGCCGGGCGAAGTGGCGGGTGCCTGTAGTCCCAGCTACTTGGGAGGCTGAGGCAGGAGAATGGCATGAACCCGAGAGGAGGAGCTTGCAGTGAGCTGAGATCCGGCCACTGCACTCCAGCCTGGGTGACAGAGCAAGACTCCGTCTCAAAAAAAAAAAAAAAAAAAAAAAAAAATTATCAGTGAGGACTGTCTCATAGTAGGCACTGTATATTCACTCCCTTCTGCTTATATCTTATAATATTTATGAAGTGCTTTCCAATTTCCTGCTTTTATTTGCTTCTGATAACAGGATGGTAGGGCAAGTATTATTATCCCATTGGAAAGATGAGGAAACTAAAGTTCGGAGAAGTTAAGTGATGGCTGAAAGTCCTACACTGAGGCCAGGCGTGGTGGCTCACGCCTGTAATCGCAGCACTTTGGGAGACTGTGGCAGGAAGATCGCTTGAGGCCAAAAGTTCAAGACCAGCCTGGCCAACGTGGTGAAATCCCATCTCTACTAAAAATACAAAAATCAGCCAGGTGTGGTGGCAGGTGCCTGTAATCCCAGACAGGAAGATCGCTTGAACCTGGGAGGCAGAGGCTACAGTGAGCTGAGATGGCGCCATTATACTCCAGCCTGGGCAATAAAGTGAGACACTGTCTCAAAAAAAAAAAAAAAAAAAAAAAAAAAGTCATTGAGCTGTATACTCAGGTTGTATTTTACTGTTTATCTCTAGAAAGGAAACACGGGGAAGTTACATGAAAAAAAAGACTCTTAAGAACAAGTCAGGCTTTCCTCCTAAATTTAAACAACTCTACCTTGCTAGCTTAACCTCAAGGTCTTACAAGAAATTAGTTTATACATGTTAAACAACTATATAAACCCTAAGAATGTGTTATAAAATCAACATGACACTGTAGTCTATAATTATTGTGCTCTAAAATAACGCTGAAATATGTTATCTTAAGAGACAGTGTTGCACCCCTTCCTTCAGAGATACATTGCTTGAGCTAACATTTTACTTCCAAGTCTTTTTTTCCCCAATTGGGAGTACGAAAGAAGGCTTTGGCTCAGATTTAAATGCTCACCAATTTCAAACCCATTCGGTCAAAATCAATAAGCCTTCAAATCAAAGCCCCTTTCTTTTTGAAAATATTATATTAAATGCAGACATTGAAAAGGTTATAACATTGGCTCTTTGGGTTTCCATAATAATGCAAGAACATTTTTCCCAGGAGATCAATGCAGACAATTAATAATGATCCTTTATCTTATCTATAAATCTTAGTGTGCCAAACAAATACTATAGCATATAGAATAGCATCTGAGTACTTATTAATATTATAGAATTTTAGCAAGATAAATTCCCTAAAGATATCATTTTTTTTTTTTTTTTTTTTGAGACGGAGTCTCGCTCTGTCGCCCAGGCTGGAATGCAGTGGCCGGATCTCAGCTCACTGCAAGCTCCGCCTCCCGGGTTTACGCCATTCTCCTGCCTCAGCCTCCCGGGTAGCTGGGACTACAGGCGCCGCCACCTCGCCCGGCTAGTTTTTTTTTTTGTATTTTTTTAGTAGAGACGGGGTTTCACCGTGTTAGCCAGGATGGTCTCGATCTCCTGACCTCGTGATCCGCCCGTCTCGGCCTCCCAAAGTGCTGGGATTACAGGCTTGAGCCACCGCGCCCGGCAAAGATATCATTATCAACTCAGAAACATTATTTTTAGGCTGTTACATGTCCTTACAGCTTTTAAATAACCACTTTAGTTGAGTATGTCAAGATCTGCTAAGGCTGAGCTATTTGGATTAACAGTAATCTCAAATTCTGAGGAACAAAACCTCAAGGCAACCCAATGAGAACATTTAGAAAACAAGATCACTTTATTTCATATTGCAAAGCTCCCACTGGTCTCCAGAAGTATCTAATGCACTTTAAACAACTTTCATGGAAACAACTAAACCACAGCACTTTAATAAAGTATTACTTATAAGAATTGAAGAACTAACTTCTTGAACATTCACCTAAATTCCAATGCCCTAGGGTAGGATCCTTAAACCATGGGTAAGGGGAGCATAACTCTGCCTAGGAAAGGAACCGTCCTGGGGCAGTGCCCTGAAGAGGGACAGTAGTGACCTCAAAGAGACTGCTGTCACCTAAAACAGCAATGGCCAGTATCATATTCAAACCAGGCCATGCCCTGTGACAACCAGTGTGGCATCCACATGTCCACAACCTCTCAAAGCATCTTTTTAATGAAGGATCTGAACTAAAATGCATTTAAAAGCACACAGTGTGGGCCAGGCACAGTGGCTCACACCTGTAATCCCAGTACTTTGGGAGGCCAATGCAGGTGGATCACTTGAGGTCAGGCATTCAAGACCAGCCTGGCCAATATGGCAAAACCCTGTCTCTACTAAAAATACAAAAAGTAGTTGGGCATGGTAGCACACACCTGTAATCTCAGCTACTAGGGAGTCTGAGGCAGCAGAATTGCTTGAATCCAGAGGGCAGAGGTTGCAGTGAGCTGAGATGGCACCACTGCACTCCTGCCTGGGTAACAGAGTGAGACTCTGTCTCAAAAAAAACAAAAACAAAAAAAAAAGCAAGCACACAGTATTTGTTGTAATGATAAGAAAAAACAAGATTTTCTTTCTTGGCAATACTCAAATAAGTGATATAACTGACCACGTGGCTTATTTTCTAACCTCCAGAAAAGCATTTTTGAGCAAAGACAATTTCTAGACAAGCTGTGCCCGTGGTCCATCACCTGCCCTGAAACTCAGCAGATTCACCCATACAACCAAACACCACCAAGTCTTTTATGCAAAGAGAGTCTTACCTGTGAAAAGTTCAACCCATTCAATGGATGGCACTGCTCTTCCACCTTTTCCACTGCCCCAGTCTGTTTCCTCAGCCGCTCAGCCTCCTGGGCAAGGAACAGGTCTAAGACGGGCACCCCACGGGACTTAATGTCCACTTCAGTAAGGGAGTTGACCATAAGCATCACCCAGACAGGCCTCTTGCGCTCCCAGTTTCCGGCAATGGCATTGAAGAGGTAGTCTGCGTAGAGTCCCTTGCCGCGCTGGTCTGGGGTCATCCACAAGGGCATCATGAGCTTGACATACTCCAGGTGGCGCTTGAGGCGGCAGTAGATGTCCTTGGGGAGCACATCTTGGAGGTTCTTGCCCTGTGGCAGCATCTGACAGCTGGTGAGAGCTGAGATCGTATAGGGGTCTGTGAGGTCCAACTCAAAGTACACAGTGCTGCTCTGCAGGAAAGCCTCCTTAGAGTTGTCGGGGATGAAGTCCCAAACTCGGGTGTATGGGACATGGATCGTGCCAAAGAAGTAAGATGGCGGGTCTCGCTTAATGGTCCACAAGAAGGAATTCAACTCACTTTGCTGAAAAGAAAAAAGGCAACATCAAGGTATAATACGGGGGAGAGGGGAGGGGGGAGGTCAGGAACCTGTGAGAGGAAATGAATTAGTCACATTTCAAGAGAAAATATATCAAACTAGAATTTAGACTTTTGAGTCCATGTAGATTCACCTGCCAGGACAATCCATGTCTTAAATAGACAGGAGCAAATTATGAAATCAGGGGCTCATTAGGACTCTAGTTTCAACCTTGGCTATACGTCGGGATCACCAGGGGAGCTTTAAAAGAAGCATCTCTGAGTCCTACCTCCAGAAATTCTGATCTGATTGGTCTGGGATGAGACCCACCTTTTCAATCAAAAGGGGATGGGACCCCCCTTTTCAATCAAAATGTTGATTCCAAGATGAGAAAGCAATAGCAGTCACCAGTTTTGAGTTTGTGCCATGCCTGCCCTAGCAATGAACTGGGCAAGAGTTAAAGAAGTGAGTCTCAGGGGCCTCCAAGGATATACCTGATACCATCTAAGAGACACCTGAGAAGCCCATTCATTGTCTCCCAGGCAGACCGGATGGTCCCGCTCCTTCAGATTTTAAAACCAACATCCCCAAAGGCAGAGGCTTCCACTCTGGCTATGCACTGGAATCACCCACAAAGCTTTTCAAAGTCCAATGCCTGGATCCACCCCAGACCAATCACATCAGAATCTCTGGAGGTGGAACTCAGAAATGCTACTTTTTGGTTTTTTTTGAGACAGAGTCTCGCTCTGTTGCCCAGGCTGTGTGGTGCAATCCAAACTCACTTCACTGCAACCTCAGCCTCCCAGATTCAAGCAGTTCTCCTGCCTCAGCCTCCTGAGTAGCTGGGATTACAGGCGCTCGCCACCACACCCAGTTAATTTTTGTATTTTTAGTACAGATGGGGTTTTACCATATTGGCCAGGCTGGTCTCAAACTCCTGACTTTGTGATCCGCCCACCTCAGCCTCCCAAAGTGCTGGAATTACAGGCGTAAGCCACCGCGCCCGGCCACAGAGATGCTACTTTTAAAGCTCCCCTGGTGATCCCAATGTACAGCCAAGGATGAAACTAGAGTCCTAATGAGTCCCTGATTTCATAGTTTGCTCCCGTCCCTTTAGGACGTGGATCGCATTTCTTTCTCTCACAAAGCCTTCAGGTTCGGTCACAGAGATCTGGATGGTCTCTGCTGGATAGATTCTCTCCAAGCTGTTGCACATGCTGAGCAGTGGTGCATGTTCATCTGAGGCCAGGCCATTTCACTCCTGGCCCCTGAGTGTCTCCCAACCTCAACAACTGGCATTTATAACATATCTGCTTATTAAGATGCACTGTACAAAGAAGTGCAGTGCTCAAGGAATTCAGGTGTAAGTGGCAGGCATACTAGTGACAAGAACAATGTATCAAGAAAGCTAGAAATGTGAAGATCCAGGTTTACAGAAAAAAAAAAGAAATATATATATATATATATATATATTTCGGCGGGGCATGGTGACTCACACCTGTAATTCCAGTACTTTAGAGGCTGAGGCGGGCAGATCACTTGAGCTCAGGGGTCTGAGACCAGCCTGGGCAACACAGCAAAACCCTGTCTCTACAAAAAATACCAAAATTAGTCGGGCATGGTGGTGCATGCCTGTAGTCCCAGCTACTCAAGAGGCTGAGGTGGATTGCTTGAGCCCAGGAGGTTGAGGCTGCAGATCGCACTACTGTGCTTCAACCTGGGCTACAGAATGAGACTTTATCTCAGAAAAAGAAAGAAAGAGAGAGAGAAGGAAGGACTGGAGGGAGGGAGGGAGAAAGAAATATTTGGAACATATTCACTTTACTAAAGGGTTTGACTTCAGCCTTTTAAGTAACATGCTTCCCTTGGATTATGAAGTTTCAATCTACAAGCAATTCTCATTATTCATGGTAGTTATATTTTATAAAGTTGCCACAAACACAAAATTAGCAAATACTAAACTGTTGTTCCTAAGGGAAACAAAAGGTTAAGTTCCTATTTATAACATTTTCATCAACTGATCAAAACCTAGCCTTGTTTCATGTGTGCTTCTATTGAAAGGCACCTTATTGGCCCGGCACGGTAGCTTACGCCTGTAATCCCAGCACTTTGGGAGGCCAAGGCAGGTGGATTGCCTGAGCTCAGGAGTTCATGACCAGCCTCGGCAACATGGTAAAATCCCGTCTCTACTAAAATACAAAAAATTAGCCAGGCGTGGTGGTGGGCGCCTGTAGTCCCAGCTAGTTGGGAGGCTGAGGCAGGAGAATTGCTTGAACCTAGGAGGCGGAGGTTGCAGTGAGCAGAGATAGCGCCACTGCACTCCAGCCTGGGGGACAGAGCGAGACTCCATCTCAAAAAAACAAATTTTAGGCCGAGCATAGTGGCTGATGCCTATAATCCCAGCACTTTGGGAGGCCGAGTAGGGTGGATCACTTGAGGTCAGGAGTTCGAGCCTGTCCAACATGATGAAACTCCACCTCTACTAAAAATACAAAAATTAGCTGGGCATGGTGGCGCGTGCCTGTAGTGTCAGCTACTCTACTTGGGAGGCTGAGTTAGGAGAATTGCTTGAACCAGGAGGCGGAGGTTTCAGTGAGCTGAGATCCCACCACTGCATTCCAGCCTGGGCAACAGAGCAAGACACAGTCTCAAAAAAGAAAAAAAAAATTTTAAAAACCATTGATTGTTGAAGTAATATTAAGAGATGAATCACCTACAGGGTCCCCATCCCCTAGGCATCCTCTTATGCAGTAATAAGGGTCCCTGGGGTTATTTAAATACTTCAAAAACGAAATGGAAACTGTACGTCTACCAAGAACGTCTGCTAAGGCGAATTAAGCAATCAAATGTCTCACTGTTGGTTAGAATTAGATCAACAGGGTAGAAGACACTGGGTAACTGTAATAGATGCTAATCAAAAGCTGAGATTGACAGTTATGTCTTTGGTTAATTGTAAACAGGTAACAATTATTACCTACAAAAAGGTAGAAGCAGCCTTCGAAGAGTAATATTAGTTTATTTGTTCATGTAGAGGTCTGGCTCGTGAAATGTCTGGGGACCACTGGCCTATATAAGAGATCTAACTGCACAACTTCCAGGCAGTCTACCCAAGAACTTCTACATGGTTTCCAACTGGGAGACACAGCAAACAAGCTGAAATGTTATGATTAAAGCCATGGGCACCTGATTCATCTATCAGGACACCATCATGTTAAACAAATATATTCCCAGGAAAACCAAACCCATACTGCAGGATAATGGAGGGGTGGGATGCACTCTGGTTCAGTTTTGGTTCGGTTTTAATCCAATACACTTAATCTGCCTAAGGCCCCCATCCAACCTCAAAATACCTGCATTTCTCTTCAGAAGCAGTCTGTTCAATATGCATCTATTTTCATTTTATTATTTATTCATTGTTGCCTTTTCAACTATTACTGGTCTAGAAATAAGGTCACTGTATGATCTTTTCACTGAAAACTGCTTAAATGTAAAACACACACACACTCACACATATGTCTGGCCTCTAGCCGTGCAATGACAGTACCGATGCTAACAGCAGCTGTTCGCTGTGTGCCAGTCTCCACCCAAACATTGTGCATGGACTTTCCCACTGCCTGCATTCAACACAATTATTTCTGCTGAGCCTACCATGTGCCAGACACTGTTCTAGGCACTGAGAATACAGCAGTGAGGGACACACAGGGCCCTGTTGGTGCTAATTGCTGTGGAGAACATGTAAGCCGGCTTGAAGTCTTTCATCTTGGAGGAGGCCAAGATGTAACTTTCTTCTGGTTTCCCAAATCTGGGTTCATCAGCCACGAGCCGCCTCCACCATGCCACCTAAGTTGGACCCTAATGAGATCAAAGTCGTACACCTGAGTTGCACTGGGGGTGAAGTCAATGCCTCGTCTGTGCTGGCCCCCAACATCAGCCCCCCTGCTTCTGTCTCCAAAAAAGATTGGTGATGACATTGCCAAGCCAACCAGTGACTGGAGGGGTCTGAGGACTACAGGGAAACTGACCATTCAGAACAGACAGGCCCAGATTGAGGTGGTACCTTCTGCTTCTGCCCAGATCATCAAAGCCTTCAAGGAACCACCAAGAGACAGAAAGAAACAGGATAACATTAAACACAGTGGAAATATCACTTTTGATGAGGTTGTCAACGTTGCTCAACAGATGCAGCACCAATCTTTAGCCAGAGAACTCTCTGGAACCATTAAAGAGATCCTGGGGACTTCCCAGTCTGTGGGCTGAATCTTGATGGCTGCCACACTCATGACATCATAGGTGACATCAACAATGGTGCAGCGGAATGCCCAGCTAGTTAAGGAGCACAAAGGAAAACATTTCTATAAAGGATCATTTGACAACAAAAACCACAAAAAGAACGTGTAAGCCAGAAAACGGACAGTGAGTACTGTGGCACAGGGTTGCAGGGGTGATTTTAAGTAGGGGGACCAGAAAAGTCACTGTCTAGAAAGACATCTAAGCCTTGCCATGAAGGAGACAAGGGGCCCACTAAGGGGATATCTAAGAGAAGAGCATTCCCTCCAGAAGGCAGAAACAGCAGTGCAAAGGCCCTGAGGCAGGGAGGGCCTCCATGTACTGGAAGACCGGCAAAGAGGCCAGCACGACTGAAAGGGATAGCTGAAGAGGAAAGCAGGAGGCAGAGGTCAGAGAGGTGAGTAAGGCCAAGCCATGCAGGGTCGGTGGGCCCGTGGAAAAGCCCCAGGAAGAGTTCAGGCTTTCAACTGAGTCAAATGGGAGCTAGTCCAGGTTTTTGAGAGAGGAGTGACATCAGCTGACAGTGTGTTCAAAGGATCACCCTGGAGGCTGGGATGAATAGAGGGATGAGGGCAGACACAAGTAGGTCAGTTAGGACATTACCAAAATAATCAAAGCGGGAGTGACAGGATTGATGGAAATGATCAAACTCCAGATGTAGTCTAGAAAACAGGATTTGCCGGCCAGTACGGTGCCTCATGCCTATAATCCCAACACTTTGGGAAGCTTGATCCCGAAAGTTTGAGACCAGCCTGGACAACATAGCAAGACCCTGTCTCTACAAAAAATTTAAAAATTAGCCAGGCATGGTGGCAGGCGCCTCTGGTCCCAGCTACTTAGGAGGTTGAGGTAGGAAGATGGTTTGAGCCTGGGAGGATGAGGCTGCAGTGAGCTATGATCACACCACTGCACTCCAGCCTGGGCAACAGAGTGAGACCCTATCTCAAAATTTAAAAAAAAGAAAAAAGAGAAAACAGAACTTGCTGATGAAAGGATGAGGTTATCATTTCCAGGGGAAGGTCAGAAATTTGGTTTTGGATCTGTGCAGTTGACATGTCAAGCACACAACCTAGTGCCAAAGTCCAGCTGGTAGGTGAATATGTAAGTCTGGAGCTTGGGAGAGGCCTGGGCCAGAGATAAAGATGAGGGCATCATCACCACGTAGATGGTCTCTAAAGCCATGGGACTAGATAAGGTCTGCAACAGGATGTCCACAGGAGAAAAGTTCTAGGAATAGACTCAGGGCCCTCTCACCCTAATAAGTCTGGGGAAAGAAGAGCAGCTAGCAAGGGAGAATGAGAAGTGGCCAGCAAGGTTGCTGGGAAAATCAGAAGAGTAGGAGGCCGATTGAAGAAAGTACTTCAAGGAGCAGAAAGTAAGCAAGTGGGTTAAATGTGAATGGTAGGCCAAATAAATCAAGAATTTGAGAACTGACCTCTGGATTGAGCACCACTGAAGTCACTAGGGACCCAGACAAGAATAGTTTGAGTGGTATGGTGGGAGCAAAAATAGGTCCTGTGCTAAGTGGTGGACAGGTAGGCTGGCTCCTGAGTCCAGGCTTTTAAACACCATATTTATGCAGCCTTAACATGCAATAGACTTTACTTGTTATTCAGAGTCATATCTTTTTTCAGTTAATACCCTGCTAGTTGCACTGTTGCTCAGGAGTGCCACCTGACTCCAAATCTAGAAAGGCTCTGTCCAGCTCACCTTCCCAATCCCAGATGATTGCCCAGGTAAATGCCACACTGACCTTGTTACATCCTCAGGTGCCACCTTTCCTGTCTTCTCTTTTCAAGTTAACACAAGTCAGGGACTTTTCTGGTTTTTTTATGCCAAGGGCTATATCTTATTCACCTTCATGTTCCCAAATACTGAAATACTTGCCATATACTACTACATAGGAGCTCAAAAAGAGTTTTTTTAAAGAAATGAATCTTACCATGTACAACTTCTTCAATACCTACAGTTCTGTTCTGACAAGCAGGGCACCCAGACTCCCATTGTGTGCATCAATAACCATTCCTGTTGAACACTGATCCTGCCCCACCAGACACGTCTTCGGCAGGGCACAGGCTGAAAGAAGAGTCTTCAGGACTCTTCTTTACCTTACCTTGCCCACTGGCGAGCCCCCGGACCCTTGCACTTACTGTACTGGTGCAACTGCCTCTGCCTCTCTCATATGGATATCCTCAGGGTAGGGCTATTTATCTCTACAATAAAACAAACAAACAAACAAAAAAAAACAGGAAAAAAACCTTCACTACTCCATTTCACTGTTAAAATACATGGCAATTAGAAGAAGCCATAGATTTTAACATTAGGATGGTTTAAAAGAAAATAAAACTGAACCACTATTAACATGTCCCTTCTACCTTGTTACAACTGTTCCCAGAAGGAAAAGACAGCCGGGCATGGTGGCTCATGCCTGCAATCCCAAGATTTTGGGAAGCTGAGGCAGGAAGACCATTTGAGGCCTGGAGTTCAAGGTTACAGTGCGCTATGATCACAACACTGCACTCCATCCTGGGTGACAGAGCAGGACTCTGTCTCAAAAAAAAGAAAAGAAAAAAGAGAGAGAAAACATAGCCATGGGTGACTGAGACATAGAAGCTACAAGCTTCTGAATCAAACTGAGATTTTAACAGACACCTGTGTAGTCCATCCAATGAAAAAGAACAAGGCAAAATGACAACTGTGTATTGCAGGCTAACTCCATAACACCCAGCACCCCCTCAGCTCCTCCCATCCTAGCATCACCGGACCTGCAATAACTGCACTTTTCCAAGATTACTCTTCAGCAGACCAGCCACAATGAAGCTGGCTTTACATTTTCCTTTTCATTCAACAGATATTTGTTGAGCATCTGCTATGGCCAGGCATTCTTCTGGATACTGGGGATGCAGAGGCAAATAAAACAGACAAAAATCCCTACCCTTATGAAGATGACTCAGGGGAAGGGGTAGCAATAAACAAAATTTTTTATCAGATGGTGATTAAGTGCTATAAATAAAAATAAAGCAGGGAAGGCAGATGGTAGTGGTGGCAGCGGTTGATATCACCTTTACGAGAGTAATCAGGAAGAAACCATTGAGAGACACTTGAGCCAAAGCCAGATGGAGGTAAGGGAGCAAGCCTGTGGATAAATGAGGGGAGAACTTTCCAGGGGGAAGAAAGAGCAAGTATAAAAGGCATCAGGCCAGGCACGATGGCTCACAACTATAATCCCAGCACTTTGGGAGGCCAAGGCGGGTCAATCATGAGGTCAGGAGTTCGAGACCAGCCTGGTCAAGATGGTGAAATCCCATCTCTACTAAAAATGTAAAAATTAGCCAGGTGCAAGTGGTGGACGGCTGTAATCCCAGCAACTCAGGAGGCTAAGGCAGAAGAATCACTTGAAACGGGGAGGCTGAGGTTGCAGTGAGCCAAGATCATGCCACTGCACTCTAGCCTGGGTGACAGAGCAACACTCAAAAAAAATAAAATAAAATAAAATAAATTAAAAAAAAAAAAGACATTAGGCAGGAATAGGAAAGAATACTAAGAGTTCTGTTATGATAAGAAAAGAGACTCAACCTGCGTGGTGCTCAGGGTAAACCCTGCAGTGTCTAGGGGCCAATTTGGGCTCAGAAGACCTCTCTAATGATTAACCAACCATGAAAACCAAACCAGCTCTCAAGCCTACAATCCTGCAGACTCCTATAAGGGCTGCTGCACTGGATTGGAGACTGGATCCCAGGACTTCCCCTCTAGAATCTCAAGACCCCAACCCACTGAGGGACCCAACCACAATGCCCTTACAGCATGTAGGTCAGACATACAGCATGTGTGGCACTGATTGGCCTTCCCAGTTCCGCAGGGGGTAAGACAGAGTTTGCCCACAGAATAGAACAGCGATTCTCAAAGTATGGTCCAAGGACCTGTGGGTGTGCCGAAGAGCCTTTCAGGGAGTCTATAAGGTCAAAATTGTTTTCACAAAACTAAAATATTTTCCTTTCACCGTCATTTTCTCACAAGGTACTGTAGAATTTGCTGGAGGCTACACGTGTGTAATGAGGTCACTGCTCTGATGGCTAATGGAATGTGTGCTATGTTGTGTTTTATTAATATCTCCATTAATTCACATAAAGTAAAAGTCTTTGAGGTTTTCAATACTTTTTTTTTTTTTGGATATAGGGTCTCGCTCTTTCACCCAAGCTGGAGTGCAGCGGTGCAGTCACATCTCACTGTAGCCTCCACCTCCCAGGCTCAAGGTTTCCTCCCACCTCAGCCTCTGGAGTAACTGGTACTGCAGGCACATGTCCCCACGCTGGTAAATTTTTTTTGGGTTTTTTTTGTAGAGGCGAGGGTCTCCCCATGTTGCCCAGGTTGGTCTGCAACTCCTGGGCTCAAGAGATCCATCACCTTAGCCTTCCAAAGTGCTGGGATTACAGGAGTGAGCCACCATGCCGGGCTTCTTTGATAATTTTTTGTAATGTGAAGGAGTCCTGAGACCAAAAGGTAGGACAACCGATGGACTAAAGGACTCTTAAAGACAGATTCTAAAGGAGAGAAATCTTATCCTGACTCACTCGTCATAATTACCCGTTGGTAATAGGTTTTGCAGAAGTGAAAGACATCGTGCTTTCTTGTGAGGAGATGGACTCCTGCCTTGTCTAACAAGCATGAAGCGGCCACTCCGCAACAGAGTTTGAAACCATACCTGGTGCAGACTCCCCTCTCCAGCTGCTACGCTTCCTGCCTTGGTAGAGGGCTGTCCGCAGACTCGAGACACCTTAGAGAGGTGAACACCGTGCGTCTTCCCAGCCAGCCCCGAGCTCCAGGATCGGCTGTATTTGGCCGTCCTCTGCTTTGCGGCAGTTGGGATGAGGAATAGAATTGCGAATGGCCAGGGGTAGAGGCAGACCGGGGAGCTGCGCAGGTGTCATCAAAGATTGGCGGACCTCTAAATTCCAGCCCCACTCCCCCCACCCCCAAACCCCCAAACCCCCGCGTCGCGGGCGCACCAGAAGGATAAGCCTGGCATGGCCCTCCCCAGAGCCAGGGACGCACAGAGATCAAACCCACCGGAACAAATGCTCGAAATTCAACCTATGCCGCACTCAGAAGAGAGGGACTCGAGAACCACAGAAAATTATAAGGGTAGGAAAACTGATCAGAGAAGGAGATATTCATCTGGAAAGAGCTCCAGCCTCGGAGACGCAAGACCTGTCCGCTATAGAGCTATGTGGACTCGGGCAGGTCACTGGACCTCCCTTGCCTGGGTTTCCCTCACCTGCAAAACGCTGATGCGAACATCTAAAGCGCCCGGCTGGACACGCAAGGCTCAGGCAGTGGTCACTCCACGAACGCACTCTGTGACCTGGAGCACACAGGTCCCCCGCTGAGTGTCAGTTTCCCAGATCCGTAAAACAAGGGAAATGGCTTCAACTCCCTAAAGTCCCTTCTAACTCAGGCACTGAACATATAAAGGTTAAACCAAGCAGCTGCAGGGCGCTGTTAATATTTTGATAAGAGCAGGTGAAATTAAACTCTTAAGGAAGAGAGGGAAGAAGAAACTTCAAATAAATGTGCCCAAGTTACTGCTCCGCTACGCCCTAGCGGATCGGTCCCCCGAAAGCTCGCGACAATGGCTGGCAAGACCCCAGGGGCCCTCCCGGACGCCCTTGGGCTGGCGGAGGGCAAAGGCCAGGGCACTGAGTCCCTTGGAGCCTGCTGGCCGCGCCCCTGCGGGAAAGGGGAACCCGAGGGCGCGGAAAGGCGCGCGAGCAAGGAGCGCCGCGGTGCTAGGTGAAAGCCCAGCTGCGGAAGTCGGCTCGGGGTCCGAAAGCGCTGCTTCGCGGGGTTCGGAGGGAAACCATCCCAAGGAGGTGCAGAGAGGCCACCTCTCCAGCACCCGACGCGCGTCTTACTTGGGGCTTGAGCTCGCAGTTGGCGGCTCCAGGCGCCCCGCGCCGCTGAGCTGCGCCCGTGGGCAGGAGGCAGAGGGTCTGCAGCAGGAACCAGCTCCAGGGACTCATCCTCCTCACGGCGGCTCCGAGGCCCGGAACGCAGAGGGAAGGAGTAGGGCAGCAGTGGCCGGCCGCCCGCCCTGGCTAGCCGGAGCCGCGGGGCCGCCTCCGGGCGGGGCTGGGGTGAGCCCGGCAGCGGCGGCCACGTGGGGCCGGGCCCCGACCTCCCTCCCCCCACCCCAACCCCGCAGGTCAGCCCCGCGCCTAGGCTGCCGCGGAGTCCCGAACCGCGTTTCTCCCGCCCAAACCCTGCCGGGGCCGCAGCCCACCTCGTGTGACCGCAAGAGGGGAAAAGTGAAGTTCCAGCGCTGTCCTAAATTCAACCTAAAATCACATTGGTTCCCGCGTTTACGTCTGTGCTTGTGCTGCCAATTTTGAGGGGAGGGTGCCTCTTGATTGAAACAGGCAGACAAAATAAACAAATGAAAGGCTATCTATAAAGGACAATTCATTTAAACAAAGGAAATCTCATGGAAGTTTTGAAAATCCAGGACCACAAAAGCCTGCACTCCATTAAGAGCCCTCTTAAGGGATTTTTGGGAATAATATTAAGGATGTTAACACCAAACTCAGAGGATTGCTACAAGGATTAAAAAAGGAAATTTATGAGAAAACCTTGATTGGCGAACATAGCAGGCCTGCAAACTGCAGTCGCTCCATTTCGGCTCCAAAGCCCCACTGAGGATTTTTCACAGCATTGGTCCATCAGGAAGAAAAAAAATTATAAAAGCAAGTAGTTGTGCCCCGCCTGCCGCACCTCCTACCCATGCCTGAGCGCACTTTACCACCACCTTTTAAAGTCCAGAATTCTGCACGATTAACTTCGGAGTGGTGTTCGCAGGGGCATTTGTTGCAATGGTCTTTAATTGTTTTAAGTCGCTGTCCATTTTGAGAATCTGATAACTGGACGATCTCCTAGGGAAAAAGAAAAAAAAGCGGGGGGCAGATTTGCATACAATGCGGGGAGAGGTTTTCTGAAGCCGGTTTCCAGCTTTCCAGTAAAGAATCCCTGGCTTTGAAGAGCCAAGTCTTTCGAGCTTTAACTC
The DNA here is from genome assembly GCF_003255815.1 of Theropithecus gelada. Taxonomy (NCBI): domain Eukaryota; kingdom Metazoa; phylum Chordata; class Mammalia; order Primates; family Cercopithecidae; genus Theropithecus; species Theropithecus gelada. Next base: position 105,946,083 of record NC_037681.1, read on the forward strand.
CACCAGCAGTTACGGTTCAGATGTTTTTGTAAAATCGCTAACTTTTTTCTAAGTTTGAGTGGGGATTTGCCTTCTGGAATTGACTGTCTCCTGTCTTCAGACGACTGCCCCATGTCAGCCCGGCGGCGATCATTAGTCTCCGGGCCAACCCAGGACGCTGCTCTTTGGCGTTTTCAGGCGCCAGCGCTGCCACCTGCTGGCAAAAACGTTCTCTTTCGGTTGTGAGGGGGAAAAGCAAAAAGCATCAAGAACTTAAGTTGCCCTGAGCTAAGATCACACCACTGCACTCCAGCCTGGGCCACACAGTGAGACCCTGTCTCATATTTAAAAAAATAAAAAGAAAGAAAGAAAACCTCGAAAGGATGTAATTACCTATTATTTCATGTTCTCTCTCCCACTCCAAATGTATCAATCTGTGTGAACAGAGAGTAGCCCAGCTCTCTCTGACCACACAAAACATAGCTGAATTTGTTCATTTTCTCCTATTGTTTGTCTCTCTTTTATTTTGTTGGTTTCTGCTCTTACCTTTGTTAGTTCCTTCTGTTTGTTTACTTTTGGGTTTACGTTGCTTTTTTTCTGCCTTCTTAAGGTGGTACCTTAAGACACTGACTTTAAGCCTTCTTGCTTTTGTAATATAAGCATTTAAAGCTATAAATTTCCCTATAAGCACTGCTTTAGCTACATCACCCGAATTTTGAAAAACTGTATTTCATTATCTTTCATTATCTACTTTCCCTGGTGATTTTCTTCTTTGCCCGTGGATTATTTAGAAGTAGGTTGATTTCCAAATTATGGAATTTTCCTAAATATTAGGTTGGTGCAAAAGTAATTGTGCTTTTTGCAATATCAATAGATTTATAATCCAATTCCATTGTATTCCATTGTAATCAGAAAACATACTCTGTATGATTTTGATTATTTGGAATTCATTGGGACTTGTTTTATGGCTCAGCATATGGTCAGATACTGAGTATGAAATATCATCCACATCCAAAGTACCTAGATAATTTTGTTTGGTTCTGACATTTTTTAAATGAAGTGGGGTTTTTTTCGTTTTGTTTTGTTTTTGTTTTTTCTCTTAGCCAGACCCGTCATCAAGTAGGATTTATTCTGTAAGACACTCGGTGTCCAAACATCCTGTAGAATCACATCTACTCTACTTACATTGCTTCCACAGACATTCCAAAGTCCACTATCATCCCATAGTGCTGACCCAGACCAGGCTGACATGGCCTGGTCCTCACTTGCCTCATACAGACATCTGGGTTGCAGGCCTTTCTGCCTTTCCCTTCCTGGTTAGGAAGGAGATGTTAAATGTACCTATGACCTCTCTGCCTATCTGCAGAGTTTCTGGATCAAGTTCAGCTCCTTAACTTGAGCTTTGTTACTGGACCATACCTCTGGCCACCCATTGCCAGAGCCCTGAATTGCTTCTGAACCTTCCCCTGGTCCTTTCTCTTTCCCATTTCATGTATGGTTGATATCCTTGGCAACTCTCTCGTATTAGTCCATTTTGTGCTGCTATAGAAGAATACCACAGACTGGGTCATTTATAAAGAGCAGAAATGTATTTCCTTACAGTTTTGGAGGCTGGAAAATCTGAGACCAAGGTGTCTGGCATCTGGCAAGGGCCTCCTTACTGCATCACCCCATTGTGGAAGGTGAGAGGACAAGAGAGCGAGAAAGACAGAGGAATCAAGATTGAGAGCTAAAGTCAGCTTCAAGCCATTCATGAGGTCGTGAGGGTGAAGGCCTCCAATGATGCCCCCGCTCCCAACAATGTTGCATTAGGGATTAAGTTTCCAACACATGCTTTTGGAGGACACTTTCAAAGCATAGCATCCCCTTAGGTCCACCTACTCTTAAGTGCTTCTTTTGTGCCCCTAGTAATGACTTTCTGAATTTACACAAACCTATGATGCTTATCCCCTTCATAGCAGTACCTGAGAAAATTATACTGTGGATACCTTTTTGCTCTTTCCCCAAAATCAGATTTACCCTAAAAAATAAAGTTTTCAAAGTATGCAGAGGATTTGCTACGGCTTCAGCAACACCTCTGTGCCTTCACCTGGCCTTTTTCTACCTGGCTTCACTGACCTGCAGCCATCCACGGATTTTCCAAGGCGGTCAGGACATCACAGGTGTGGTGACAGGTCTCCTTGGTTGTCCCTCCTGATATTCACACGTATATTTCATGCCCTGTCCTTTACTGTAACCAGAACCTGAGACTTGCTTCTAACAATGAAATGTGGCAAAGGTTATGGGCTGTGCTGTGATTACTTGTACATGACAACTTAAACATATAGTGCTAGTCTTCTAAAGTCTCTCTCTCCATTGCTGTCTTTAGATAAGCAAGTTGCCATGAGTCCTACAGCCATGAAGACATGAATTCTGCCAACAACCTAAGTGAGCTCAGGAGCAGATCCCTCTCCAGTTGAACCTCCGATGAGAATCCAGTCCTAGCCAACAACACCCTGACTGTAGCCTTGTGAGACCCCAAGCAGAGGACTCAATTAAGCTATGTCTACACTCCTGATCCAAAGCAACTGGGAAAATAAATGTGTGCTGCTTTAAGCCACCGAGTTTGTGGTAATTTGTTGCAGCAGCAATAGATAACTAATACACCAGGGGAAGCGGGATGTGAAGCACTTCCTCAGGAGTTCCAGCATGGCGCTCAACCAGCAGGCTGTGTCCGTCCTCAAGGTGACCAGTTGAAGACCTAAGCTGATGGAAGTGTGGAAACACCTACTCCCTCCACTGCCAGGTGTGCAGGCTCCGTGCATTCTTGGAAAGGGACTGAATGCTGCCACACTCCCTCAGCCACCTAGTGTTGGCACAAGAATTTCTAAGTAGGGAACAGTGGCAATTTTGCAGCACACTGCTCGTATCATATTGTGAAAAAGAGAAAACATCCCTGGACAACTGGGAGCTGGTCTGGTTTTATCAGTGGGGCCTTGGTGTTGCTACAAGCTGCCCTGGCACCCACAGCTGAGTCATGGTGTTCTCCTGTTGAACACAAACAATTTCACAGAGCATCAACATCAGACAAGGCCACTCTGTGATGAATGAAGATGAAAGCAAGACCCCTCCATAATCACATCTCAACACAGACAAAACATGAACATTTGGCCAAGTCACAAGAAAGGATGTCCAGTCATCCGCCTCTTCTGACTAAGGAGTGACAGCTGCTCCTTTACCAAGGCCAACTTTCACCTCCATTCATTTCTCCCACCTCATAGATGAGATATGTGAAGATTCTATTTGGGGATGAATTATGATCCCCCAAAATTCATACATTAATGCCCTAATCCCTCGTGCTTCAGAATGTGACTGTATTTAGAGATAAAGTCTTTAAGGAGATGATTAAGTTAAAATGAGACTGTAAGGATGGGCCCTAATCCAATCTGACTGGTGTCCTTATAAAAAGAGGAAATTTGAGCCAGGCGTGGTAGCTCTCACCTGTAATCATAGCACTCTGGGAGGCCAAGGCAGAAGGATGGCTTGAGCCCAGGAGTTAGAGATCAGCTTGGGCAACAAAGGGAGACACTGTCTCTACAAAAAAAAAAAAAAATTAGCCTGGCATGGTGGCACACGAATGGGGTCCCAGCTACTTAGGAGACTGAGGCTGGAGGATCCCTTGTGCCTGGGAGATCAAGAAGACTACAGTGAAACATGATCTCCACTGCACTTCAGCCTGGGCAACAGACTGAGGCCCTGTCTCAAAAAAAAAGAAGAGAACAGCAGGGACATCCACACACGGAGGGGCAACCATGTGAGTACACAGAAAGAAGGCAGTCATCTGCAAGCCAAGGAGCAAGGCCTCAGGAGAAAAGACCTGCCAACACTTTGATCTCAGACTTGCAGCATCCAGAACTATAAGAAAATTAATTTCTGGGCCAGGCACGGTGGCTCACACCTGTAATCCCAGCACTTTGGGAGCCCAAGGCAGGCAGGTCACATGAGGTCAGGAGTCCAAGAATAGCCTGGCCAACACGGTGAAACCCCATCTCTACTAAAAATACAAAACTTATCCAGGTGTAGTGGCATGCACCTGTAATCCCAGCTACTCGGGAGGCTGAGGCAGGAAAATCACTTGAACCCGGGAGGCAGAGGTTACGGTGAGCCGAGATTGCACCACTGCACTCCAGCCTGGGCAACAGAGCAAGACTGTCTCAAAAAAAAGAAAAGAAATTTCTGTTGTTTAAGCTGCCCAGTCTGGGGTATTTTTTATGGCATCCCAAGCTGACTAATACTTGATAGCACCCAACCCAGAGCAAAGCCCCACTTCCTTGAACCCTCCCCCAAATCACCTGACAAGTCCAAATCCTGTAACAAGCCCCCCTAACACCTTCTTCCTGATATGCCCTACTGTTCCCCCAAATATGAGAAAATTTGGACACACAAAAGACACACATCTAGAGAATTCTCCCTCATTGCAAACAGCAATAAATCCAACTAATGCAATTTTGAGTGTGTCCCTGGTGGTCTATGGCTGAAGGGCATTGTTAATTGTATGTCTACTTGGAGTGACGTTGGCCAGCCCCCACACCATCCTTGTGCTTCCACTGATCTTCTATCAGACCTCGTGGAGGGAGACCTACTGAAATTGGCACCTGCCCATCTCTTCTCCCATTCCTCCTTTCCTGCCCCTCCCCTCCCTGCAAACCACATGGTGACACTATACTAGGTAAATGCTCATTTGCTCCTAGAAGCCTGATGCAATGCTGGTGCCTGTACAGAGGAGTCCTGACAGAAAAAGCTTCATGATATGTCGAGATGAATTAGGGCCTCCCAGGAGGGCACAGGAAAAAAGAATGGGTGTTCACTCTTCAGCTAGCTTCAGGCTTTTGCCTCGCTATCTGGGAGACACCCGCAGAAGGAAAGAGCTGAATTGCTGGACATTGGAAGAAAAAGGGTTTTTTACCAGAGAGGGGCAGAAGGGTGAAGAAGCTAGAGGCAAGGAGACTGGAGACAACCATTAAGGGGGAAGACAGCAGAGATATTGACAAGGGGGTTTTGTGATGGCTTACTGTTGAAAATTTTCAAAAAATTTCCAGTGATATTTAAAGTACACACCATTCCTTTAGAGGTGGGTTTTAGACCTCTGACAGTTGGCATATGGCTTCACTGTGGGCACAGAGAAGAGAGAAGGCCTTCCAAAGGGGGCCCAGCCACACTTAAGGGACAATGAGCTAAACGTTTAGTTTTCACTGTGAGTAAACAAGTAAACAAAACTATGAACTTTTTCTAAAAGTGACCTGAATGATCAGCGAGTTCTTACAAGACAGGGGAGTGATTGTTCTATAAAACCTTCAAAAGCTCTAACTTGCATCCAGACACGGTGACTCACACCTGTAATCCCAGCATTCTGGGAGGACAAGGCGGGCAGATCACCTGAGTTCAGGAGTTTGAGACCAGCCTGGCCAACATGGCGAAACCCCGCCTCTACTAAAAATACAAAAAAAAAAAAATTAGCTGTGCGTGGTGGCGCATGCCTGTAATCCCAGCTACTCAGGAGGCTGAGGCGGGAGAATGGCTTGAACTCGGGAGGCAGAAGTTGCAGTGAGCCAAGATCGCACCATTGCACTCCAGCCTGGGTGACAGAGCGAGAATCCATTTCACCAAAAAAAAAAAAAAAAAAAAAAAAAACAAAGTTCTAATTTGCTACCCAAGCATATTTGGTGGTGTGTGTTTGTTTGTTTTTGGAACAAAGTTTCGCTCTTGTTGCCCAGGCTGGAGCGCAATGGTGCGATCTTGTCTCACTGCAACCTCTGCCTCCCGGGTTCAAGTGATTCTCCTGCCTCAGCCTCCTGAGTAGCTGGGATTACAGGCGCCTGCCACTTCTGACTTCAGGTGATCCACCCGCCTCAGCTTCCCAAAGTGCTGGGATTACAGGCATGAGCCACCTCGCCCGGCCATGGTGTGCACTATTTTTTATCCTTAGGGGATCCTGCATCTTTTCTAGAAACTGTTTCATTCATTTATACAACACCTTTATCAAATACCTGAACAGTTCAGTGCCAAGTGAGGGTTTATAAAGATGAATGTGGCCGGGTGCAGTGGCTAACGCCTGTAATCCCAACACTTTGGGAGGCCAAGGCAGGCAGATCACCTAAGGTCAGGAGTTAGAGACCAGCCTGGACAACACGGTGAAACCCTGTCTCTACTAAAAATGCAAAAATTAGCCGGGTGTGGCAGTGTACGCCTGTAGTCCAAGCTACTCAGGAGGCTGAGGCAGGAGAATAGCTTGAACCCAGAAGGCAGAGGTTGCATTGAGCCGAGATCATGCCACTGTACTCCAGCCTGGGCAACAAAGTGAGACTCTATCTCAAAAAAAAAAAGTGACTGTGACAGGCATGACTCCTCGCCCCCCGGAGCTTCCTCTCAAGAGCCATTATCCCTGGTTGCATACTAGAATCACCTGGAGAGCTTTTAAAATTACCAAAACCTGGGCCTCACCCTGATTAATTAACTCAGAATTTCTGGGCAGTGTGGCCCCAGCATCAGCTTCTTTAAAGCTGCCCTGGTATTTCGAATATGCAGCCAAGATTGAGAGACAGATAGAAATTTCACAAAAAAGGAAATTACAGGATGGTAGTGTGGGTGGTGTGATGAGGGTCCATGACAGGACAGCCCATGACCCCACCGTCATTCTACGGAGAGTCTCCACAGGAATGTCATCTAAACAGAAACCTCAGATCTGAGTAAGAGTTAACCAGAAAGCAGCATTCCAGCGAGAAAGAACAGCAGAGACAAAGGCCTTGAGGCATGAGAGAGAGTTCACTGCTTTCATGGAATTCAGTCTTGTTGCACATAGACCAAGGCAGGTAAGGGTAAGCCAGAGAGATAGCAGGAGCTGGAGGTGAAAGGCCCCAGAGCTGAGATGAGGAGTTTGGCCCATATCTTGAAGACGTGGCAGAGCCATCAAAGTGTTTTAAGCAGAGGAATTGTGTAATCATACATACACTTTAGAGAGATCACTCAGACAGCAGCACGGAAGGGAAACTGGAAAAAGTGAAAGCGGAAGTGGTAAGACAGTGAGGGGACACGATAGGGACCTGCACTAGGCTCTGGCGGGGGTCAAAGAGAAGCACTATCATAAAAGTAAAATCCACCGCACTTGGAGGTTAATTGGATGTAGGGAAGAGGGAGAACAAGAAACTTTCCGGAATTAGCACCCAGAAAGGGCCTCTAGACCACACCCTTTGGCCTCAACTACACAGCCACAGTGCTGGTGGTGATGGAGGGTGAATATTCATAAGACCCCCAGTTACATCAGCGTTTCAATGGTCCTTCAGGCAACAAGAGAAGCAGGGGGAAAGGGAGTCTATCTCTCACTTCCTCCAAGATTAGGAACATCAGGTTCTTCTAGACCCCCAAACTCTTTTACCCCAGCCTCCCCCTGAAGTTTCTATAACTCCCACTGTCCTCTAGTCTTGCCTACCTTTAGTAGAGTATCACCATCTCAGGCAGTTTCCTTTTGTTCTGAGCACTGTGAAAAGGACTGGGGTCCCGGAAGCATGCAGAACTAGGGTCCCATCTTGTCTCTGCCACTTACTAGCTGTGTGATCTTAGGTAAGTCACATAACATCTCTGAACTTTATCTTCTTCATCTGCAAAATGGAAATCAGAATATTTGTCTTGCAGGGATGTTGTAAAGACTGTAACTAACGTAATATATAAAGAGCCAAGCAGAATATATAAAAATTGACAAAAGATAATACACATAATGTAGAAAGCTCCTAATTTTTTTTTTTTTTTTTTTTTTTTTTTTTTTTTTTTTTTTGAGACAGAGTCTCGCTTAGTCGCCCAGGCTGGAGTGCAGTGGCCCGATCTCGGCTCACTGCAAGCTCCGCCTCCCGGGTTCACGCCATTCTCCTGCCTCAGCCTCCCGAGTAGCTGGGACTACAGGCACCCGCCGCCTCGCCCGGCTAATTTTTTGCATTTTTAGTAGAGACGGGGTTTCACCGTGTTAGCCAGGATGGTCTCGATCTCCTGACCTCATGATCCGCCCGCCTCGGCCTCCCAAAGTGCTGGGATTACAGGCGTGAGCCACCGCGCCCGGCAAAAGCTCCTAATTTTTAAAAAAGAGAAAGAAAAAGGGTTATCAGGCTATTTGAGAAATCAGCAAAGATCGTAAAAAGACAACAAGAGGGAAAGGAGTAAGAGGAGAAAGAAAAGGGAGGGAAGAAGAAAATGAGGGAAAGAAGGAGAAATATAATAGTGCATGAAGAAATGAAAAAATACTCACTAGCTAATCAAATAAAAGCAAATTAATACTGGCGATGGATAACGATGATAGCCTGACAATGTGAATGTACTTAATAGCACTGAATTGAACACTTAAAAATGATTAAAATGGTAAATTTTATGTTATGTATATTTTACCACAATTTTTTAAATAAAATAATGTTTAAAAGCAAATGAAAACAAGTAGGTACATTTCCACCTCTCAAACTGGCAAAAATAGAAGCATGGCAATATCCAATAGGAAAGTAAAAGCTTTTTGTTTTGTTTTGTTTTGATTTTTTTGTTTGTTTGTTTTTTGTTTTTTGTTTTTTGTTTTTTGTTTTTTGTTTTTGAGACCAAGTCTCACTCTGTTGCCCAGGCTGGAGTTCAGTGGTGTGATCTCGGCTCACTGCAACCTCCCCCTCCCGGGTTCAAGCGATTCTCATGCCTCAGCCTCCCAAGTAGTTGAGACTACAGGTGTGAGCCAACATGCCCGGCTAATTTTTGTATTTTTAGTAGAGACGAGGTTTCACCATGTTGGCCAGGCTGGTCTCAAACTCCTGACCTCAGGTGATCCTGAAGACAAAAGAAGGCAAAAGAGTACAATGAGCCCATATATAAATATCACTCAGCTTTTGAAGGACATAGTAACAGCTCCAGAACTAGGATTCCATGGAACACAGTTTGGGAATCACCGTCCTAGGTCGATGTAGATGGCTCCTCCAGCATTTGATCAGAACACGGTAAGGGCCATTCAGGTGGTACCCCAGAGAGATCAGACTAGGTGCACAGAGGAAGAAGAGACAGCATATAGGGAGAGCAGAAGGGTCAAGAAAGCAGGCAAGGGAGAAACTCACAGCTCCCAGGGGCGGCTGGCAGCGGTCTAGTTCCAGCCCTAGGGCATTCTTAGCCTAAGTCCCCTGGGATGGACACTGCAAGGGACTACTCAGGTTCCCCTTCAAGAAAGGACTTGTTGAACCAGCTGGCTAGGAATGTTGCCAGCAGATAGCCTCCAGGTATCATTCTCTGTAGCACTGCCTTGGCTGCACAGAGCCACCTCATCCTTACAGTCTCAGCCCATCTTTGGGACAACATTAGCTTCAGAGGTCCCCTGCGGTGTGTTGGGGGTACTGAGGTTGTCATTAAGCCTACATTGTCTAGCTTGACTTCTCCCCAATCCCAGTTCCTTCTTCTGCTTCAATAGGAGTGAATTCAAGGGAACTCCTTAATAAATATCCTGCACATTGAACCTGTCTGATTTTGCTTCCAGGGAAACCCGAACTGCCATATGCCCTTTTTGTTTAAGGGATCCCAAGTGAGTCTTTGTTCCCTGCAATCTAAAGAGGATAATTAACACAGTCACCCAGCCAGTCATCATATTGGAGCTGGGATCACTATTATACTGTACTTCTTTACAGAAAACATACAGACACTGGGACTGGAGAAAGAAAAAAACAAATGGGAGAGATTTTCCAATTGTATGCAGTATATCAGGGAAAGAGGTCAAAATGTACACACTGAGACCCATACTTACGAAGAAAGAAAAACGCAGCTTGCTTTTTCTCTGGCAGTGCTTGGGTGCCCACACTGGCAGATGGGCAGTAAGTGAGCCGATTAAAGGAAACTCAGTCTCTTCCTGTTTGAAGTGGTCTGCTAAGGCTTCACTCAGTCTCCCTGCAGAAATGCTTGGTCTTGAGTGGTTCCTTCCTCTCTCCTCCCCAGAGAGGTTCAAGGCTCAGGCGCTTCCTTCCTTCATGGCTGTCAGAAAGAGGAGGTTCTCCTGGCTCTTACTCTCTCCATCCTTGCTGCATCTGCCGCCAAATCCTCTGCTGCTGACATATCTCAGTGTCTGTTTTCTTGGCAGAGTCATGGAGGCGGGGGGCTCTTGATGAGTCAGCCTTCCCCTTGACCTTCCTAACCTGGAAAATTCCCCAAGATCTAACTGCTACTTTCCTTAAATTCCTGGCTTGGACGGCCTTCCCTGGGGCCCTCTTCACAGAGCCAGTTCATTCCTGTGTGTTGAAACCAGCCAGCCTTGCAAACTTAGCCTCAGGAAGTTTCTATGCTTTCCCATGGGGTAGTATTAACTTAGCAGCTAGCACCAAAACTCCACTGAGGAAAGGAATTGTCTTTGGGGATTAGCTGCTGGTAGTAGGAAAGGGGACCCAAAAACCTCCTTTCAGCCAGAACGAAGGAAGCAAGGAACATTGTTCTGCTGTATACTAAACAAGTACACTATTCTATTGGGGAGAAAGAGGAGAGTTGGTATTTCTCAAGGGAAAGAATTAAGAGAAGGAGAGAATCGGAAAGGGTACAGGAGGCAGGGTGCAATGGCTCATGCCTGTAATCCCAACACTTTGGGAGGCCAAGACAAGAGGATCACTTGAGGCCAGGAGTTACAGACCAGCCCAGGCAACATAACGTGACCTCATCTCTACTAAGAATAAAAATTTAAAAAAAATAACTGGGCATGCGCCTGTAGTTGCAGCTGCCTGGAGGCTGAGGAAGCAGGATCACTTGAGCCAGGGAAGTTGAGACTGCAGTGAGCTGTGATCGCACCACTACACTCCAGCCTGGGTGACAGGGAAAGAGCCTTTCTCAAAAATAAATAAATAAAATTAAGTTAGGGGGTAGGTGGAGATACTGCAAGTTTAGGAATACCTGGGAGAAGCACAGGAGGGTCCCCAATGGCACAAGGATGTGTCATTAAAAATATGTCTGCCTGTCCCCACAACCCACAAACCTCTGATAAAAGTTGTACTGAACATACCAGCCTTATATTGTTCCTCTGAAAAAGGAAATTAAGGCCAAGGGCTATCTACATATGGAGGTGCATTAATGTGGAGACACAAAAGCTCTGAGATGAGAAATAACTATAAGAACAGAACTTGCCTGAAAATTCAGAAAAATCATGGGGAAGCATCAAAAAGGAGTTGGAATCATTCTTAGCTAGATCTTGGTCAGATTCCAGAGGACATCTGAGTTACACATAAAATTTCAGAAACATCTGTCTTGTGGAGGTGAAAGAAGAGTTTAGATGTGAAAGGGATGATTTCTGAACAATAGACGCTAAGCCACCGATGAAGGGATCTCTCTACAGTGGTGCTTCAACCGCTAGTCACAGCCAATTAGTGGGTAATAAAATCAAACTGGCAGGTCATAATCAGCATTTGTAATAAAATGATAAAATGGAAAGGAACCATTCAACACCGCTAGCCATTAGGGAAATGTAAATTAAAGCCATGATGCGATATCACTCCACACCTATTAGAATAAATACAATTAAAACAGTGACAATACAAAGTACTGGTGAGAATGCTGGGAAACTGGATCTCTCCTACATTGCTGGTGGGAATGTAAAACAATACAGCCACTCTGCAAAATTGTTTGGCATTTTCTTACAAAACTCCGCACACACTTACCAAATGATCCAGCAGTCCCAGCCTCCCAACCCTGGTCATTTATCCCAGAGAAATGAAAACTTCTGTCCACCCCACAAAATGCACACAGATCTTCAGAGCAGCTTTATTTTTAATAGCCCAAATATGAAACAACCAAAATGTCCCTCAATAGGCAGTACACCCATACCATAGCAATACAAAGAATTAGAAGTGTATGAAGTACTCAACAACTTGGATGGATCTCATTTTTGTCTTTTTAAAAAATATAGAGACAGGGTCCACTATGTAGATTAGTGGCTGCCAGGGGTTATGGGTGGGGATGTGTGCAACTATAATAGGGTAGCATGAGGGACTCCTTGTGTGGTGATGGAATAAATCTGTAACTAGATTGTGATGGTGGTAATACAACTCTACACATGTAATAAAAATGCCTATGGCTGGGTACAGTGGCTCATGCTTATAATCCCAGCACTTCGGGAGACCGAGGCAGATGAATCACTTGAGGTCAGGAGTTCAAGACCAGGCTGGCCAATATGGTGAAACCCCATCTCTGCTTAAAAAATAAAAAAATAGCCTGTAATCCCAGCTACTTGGGAGGCTAAGGCAAGAGAATCACTTGAACCCGGGAGGCAGAGATTGCAGTGAGCCGAGATCATGCCACTACACTCCACCCTGGGCAACAGAATGAGGCTCCATCTCAAAAAAATATACAAATAAATGAAAGCCCTTAACTACACATGCTCAAATAAATATATGTAAAAATTGGTGAAATCTGGAAATAGTCTATAAATTGCGTGAATGTTGATTTCCTGGTTTTGATACTGAATTATTATAGTTATGTAAGATGTTACCACTGAGAAGAGTTGGGAGAAGGATACCAGGGACCTCAGTTTATTATCTTTGCAACTTCCTGTGAATCTATCATTATTTCACATTTTTAAAAAATTAATGAAAAGGAATAGAATAGGACAAAGAAGGTCAGAGTGCTTCATTCAGAGCAAGGGTGAATATTGTTCTAGTAAAACTTTCGTATCATTAGTGTGTGCTCATGTGAGGACTAGGCAACAATATTAAAGGCACTTAATGTGCTTCTTGGGGGAATGACTTCTCAGGTCAAAGAAAATGTAAAAAGCACTGCTCTACAGTACGCTCCGCTGACTCAAACACCTGCAGGAGCCAGGCAGATCGTGTGAAGAAGCAAAACGGGCCTAGTTCATTAAGATTGGTGTCACCTCTCTTTCCCACGTACAGTCAGATCTCTTACTGTGGCAGGTTTTATAATGATACAAATATTCTTTACTTTCACAAATAAATGTGCTTTCTTATTTTTCTTGAATCACATGGCACTCTTGTTCCATCTTTTCTCCTCACTTTTTTCACTTTTTTCTTTATTGTGGTAAAATATATATAGCATATAGTTTATATTTTTAAGTGTACAGTTCAGTGGCATTTAGTGAATTCACATTATTGGGTGACCATCACAATGATTCATCTCTAGAGCTTTTTCATCATCTCATACTGAAATTCTGTACAGTAACAAAAACTCCCCATTCTCCCCTCCCCCTGGCCACTGGTAACCACTGTTCTCCTTGCTGTCTCTATGTATTTTCTCCCTATTTTTGAGAGTGAATTAGTTCATCTATTGCTGAGAAACAAATTACTCCAAAACTTAGCAACATAAAACATAAAGTTACAGTTTCTAAGAGCAGCTTAGTTGAATAGTCTCTAGCTCAGGGTCTCTCATGAGGTTGCCATCAACTCCACAGCCAGGACTGCAGTCCTCTGAAAGTTTAGCTGAGGCTAGAGGACCCACTTCCTCCTTACTCATGCAGTTGTTGGCAAGTCTCAGCTGCTCACTGGCTGTGAGCCAGAGGCTTCAGTTCCTCGCCACATGGGCCTCTTCACAGGGCTGCTCACAACATGGTAAGTGGCTTCCCTCAGAATGAGAAATCCAAGGCAGAGAAGGACAGAGCCAGGCACCAAAATGGAAATTACAGTCTTTTGTAACTTAATCTCAGAAATGACATACTATCATCTCTGGCATATGCCATTGGTCACACAGAACAATCCCAGTGCAATAGAGGAGAGGGCTACACAAGGATGGGAACAGGAGGGACTCGCTGGGGCCATCTTGAAGGCTGGCTCACACAGAGACCAAGGATCAAGAAATATTTCTGGCCAGGCAAAGTGGCTCACACCTGTAATCCCAGCACTTTGGGAGGCCGAGGCGGGTGGATCACCTGAGGTCAGGAGTTCAAGACCAGCCTGGTCAACATGGTGAAACCCCATCTCTGCTAAAAATATAAAAATTAGCTGGGCATGGTGGCGCATGCCTGTAGTCTCAGCTACTAGGGAGGCTGAGGCAGGAGAACTGCTTGAACCTGGGAGGTGGAGGTTGCAGTAAGCCAAGAATACGCCACTGCACTCCAGCCTGGGTGACAGAGCGATACTCCATCTCAAAAAAGAAAAAAAATATTTCTGTACTATAAGCAGAACACCAGTCCAAATATAATAAGCAGCAACTGACACTTGTTTCCTTGTTTCCATGCTGGAAAGACATTAGGGAATGACAGGAAATCCAGTACAGTGAAGAGGACATGCCTCATTTCAAGGTGGCAGCTGTTCACTGTGGTGTTACCATGAGAAAATACAGACCCAGTGCTACTAGATCTTCAGCACGGAAATCTTCCAATGTTTGAGGGCTGGCTGAAGTTTTTGTTAAATTTAGCGTGGCCAGACAAAATACATATGCCAGCTGGATCCAGGCTGGCAGTTTGCAAACCCTGCTGCAGGGTCTAGGCAAGGGCGGTGCAGTGGTGAGGTGCCCAGGCTTTGGAATCAGCCAGACTGGGATTCAAATCCCAGCAATACCAATGACCAGCTGTGTGACCTTGACCGAGCCTTAGATACCTATACTCTAAAGCAGAGATGTTTAAAATCCTGCTCTTTCACACTATTTTGTCAAGGATTAAATAAGATAATACATGTGAAGTCCTAACTGCCGAATCTGGAACACAGTGTCTGCTCAGTAACGTAAGTCGCTGTCATCATCGCCATTCTAGCGGCAGAGATGAAAAATCAAACAGTAACATTCTCACTCACACTGTGGCCTTTAGCCACCTGGGCTACCTAAGCAACTGCCAAGGTTGACGTAGGCGCTAACCCACGCTGTTCTCCACAGAGCAGAACAATCCCTGCTGAAGCTGAACCTCAAACACCCATTTTATTTTCTTCACAATTTTATCTTGGATGAGCTCTTCAGCCCCATAACCTACAAAAACATACAGCATTTTGATGGTGTGGAAAACATGGAATTCACAGCCTGATTTCTTTGCTTCCCCTGCCTCCTTTGTGTGAGGCTGGCAACTATTTTCAGGCTGGTAAAATTTTCAGGCTGGCAAAACTGGCACTCAGAAGGAGACTGTTTCACAAATGGAATAGTAGCAACAGACGGACCAGGGAGGTCATCTAGGGCAAGGTTTCCTCACTTGTGAGCCTACTCTGGCCCGTCTCTATAACAGTCCAAATACTTGGCTATCCTCTTCTCACTGAGGATAGCCTCTTCTCATTGAATGCCTCCAATGACAGTGAACTGATCACTTCCCCCAAAGTAGCTCATTCCATTTCAATTAGGAAGTTAAGCATTTTTTTGCTCTGCCTGGAAACTGCCCAGGTTTATGCATTTGTTCAAAGAATATTGACTGAGTACTTACTATATGTCAGGCATTGCCGTAGGTGCTGGGGATACAGTGGTGAATGAGACAGGTGAGGTCTCCCATTTTCTATGGCAGAACATAGACAATACACAAAGAAATCAATGTGTAACATGTTTACTTGTATATTGGTTAGAGCTGGATTCTATGAAGAAAACTGAAACACACTAAGGGACAAGAGAATGACAAGGGTGTTGCTCTGTTTGTGGGCCAAGGAGAGTTCTCTGAGGAAAGAGACACTTAAGCAGGTTCCTAAATGAAGGAAGAATGTGCACAATGCGTATGTTTAGACCAAGAAGAGCATAAATGAGGGCAAAGGTCCTATAGCAGGAGTGAATGGTTTTCTTACATTAAAGGAAATCTGGACTGGACTCTTTCTTCCTATCCATACAATCACAAATTTCACTGCCATTTGCCAGTTAACCATGTTAATCATCTCTCCCTGTATTGGTAGGATTAATATTAGGGCCAGGAGGCTTCCACATCTGTCTCTATCAGGTTTATCTCATCACATTTTGTTCATTTCTTCACGGGATCCAGTTGGTTTTGGAGCTTAGAGGTTCATCCTTCATAACATAATCATTATTCTATCTACATCCTCATTCCAGTCTCTGATAAAAGTGTCAAGTTGGACAAGTCTGAGGAATGAAGCCCCATGGCAAGCCTCCAAAGGCATCCCCCACCCCCACCAGGTTGACAGTCATCAAGACTTTCTTAGTTCCTCTTATTAGTTCTACATTTTCCAGAACATCCTTCTTGACAAAGAAAATGGCAATATCATTGCAGTTTAGTAGTTCAGCTTTGTCTATTCCATCTGTGAACAGTATAAAATCTGTTCCCAGCAGCAGGCTGAAATGTTGTCATGTGTAAGTGGCACTCCAAGTCATAAGTGAATACGAGGCATGACCATGAATATTATTGACTGACACTACATTTGTAACTGGAGAGTTTCATTGTATCTTCCACAGCCAGAATGCTCCCAGATATTTTGTGAGCATTCAGTAGACATTTATTGAATAAGTATATGTGTGTTACATTAAGTATGTAGGAAAAAATCCCCAAATGAGATCTGAGTGCCTGGAATCACCAGGTTATAATATATCTACCTCATGGTGGTCCAGTTATCTAATGCTGTGTAACAAAATATTCTCAAACTTAGTGTCTTAAAACAACTACATTTATTTTGCTCATGAGTCTGCAATTTAGGCAGGGACAACTCATCTGTGCTCCACTTGGCATTAGCTGAGGCAGTTTGAAGCTTCGAAGGCTCCTTCACTTGTGTGGTTAGTGGTTGATGCTGGCTATTGGCTCTGACCTCAGCTGAGGCTGTGGCTGGAATGCCAACATGTGGCCTTTCCTTGTAGATGCTTGGTTTTCTCACAACTTGGAGGTATCCTGAAAGAACGTCAGAAAGAACCATGTGGTCTTTTACGACCTAGCCTCAGAAGTCACAAAGGCATCATTCCTTCCATGTGTTATTCACTAAAATAAAGTCACTAAGGCCAGTCTGTACCCAAGAAATGGTGGGAAAATGTCAAAGAATATGAAGATGTTTTAAAACCACTGCCCATGGGACTGGCTGAGACATAAATTTGACCATTGTCCTTCAGCAATGAATGCCAAAGAGGCTGCCTGCTGTGGTAGAGATGGGCCACAGGGTTGCACTGAGCAAGAATAAGGAATGTCTGTCTGCAAGTCCCCTTAAAGCTCCTTTGTTTGGGAGTCTTGCATACTCACTCAGTCACCAAACATATGTCTCCATAGCTATATTTAGAAGTCAACTCCTTTGTTTTCTCAATAAAGGGAAGTTGGAATGGAAGTTCACCATGGGTCCAAATTGGTACAATTGAATATTCCTACACCCAGGTCAATGGTGGGGCCTGGGAATGTATTATAATAATACCTAAACAATTATTGGCATTGCAACTGAAAAGATGTCAAGTGCCAGTGAAACCCTCCAAAGAGTCATTGTCTCTGAAAATCTGGTTATTTTTACTTTCTATTTAGCAGATCCTTCAACAGTGTATGGCAGAGACCACTCCAAGACCACCCAACCCTGCTTTCTTTCTCTCCTAGGGACAGCTAGACTATATTTCCCAGCCTCCTCTGCAGTTATGTGAAACCAAGTGAACGAGCTCTGGCTAAAGAAATGAGAACGAAAGTATTGGAGACTACTTCCAAGCCTGGTCCATAAAAACTCTAGTGTGGGCCTCTAGCCTTTCCTCTTTCCCCGTCCACTGACTGGATGGTGTGGACTTCAAGGACCTAGAGGAGAGAAGAGTAATAAGAGAGAAGGGGCCTGAGTTCCTGAGTCACTGCATAGAAAAGAATTGCCTGACCAGCAATATCAGCATAGAATGTTGCTGCATGAGTAGAAAATAAACTTGTAGGCTGGGCACAGTGGCTCACACCTGTAATCTTAGCACTTTGGGAGGCCGAGGCGAGTGGATCATGTGAGGTCAGGAGTTCAAGACCAGCCTGGCCAACATGGTGAAACCCCATCCATACTAAAAATACAAAATTAGCCAGGTGTGGTGGTGCATGCCTGTAATCCCAGTTACTCGGGAGGCTGAGGCAGGAGAATTGCTTGAACCCGGGAGACAGATGTTGCAGTGAGAGGAGATCATGCCTCTGCACTCCAGCCTGGGCTACAGGGCAAGACTCCATCTCAAAATTCAAAAAATAAAATAAACTTGTATTGCATTAAGCCACTTTGGGGTCTGTGTGTTACAGTTATTTGCCGACCCTGCCTGTGAAGTTCCGCTTTCATTCAAGAAATGTTCACTACCCTCCCTCTCTTACCATAGGTGCAATATTTTCCCCACTCTGTTGATGGTGGGCTTGACCAATAGGATGATAGCAAACATGACAGTATATGACATGCTTTGACACTTTAACATTTCTACACTATCTTGCAAGACAACCCTCTTGCTATTCTGCCATCACCAAAGAATCAGCCAGAGGATAAGATACCTGTGGAGCAAACCTAGATCCAATCCAAAGTCTGGAGCCAAGCCCAGCCTGGCCCAGCCCAGCACCATCTGACCTGCCCATATAGGAACAAGAATAAATAATTGTTTAAGCTCCTGAGCTTTGGCTGGTTTGTTACATGGCATATTGCAGCAGAAGTTAACCAATGCACTCATCAAATATGAATGTGATATTCCAATGACGTTGCTATTTTAAGTATCCACTTGAGGCCAGGCACAGTGGTTCACACTTGTAATCACAGCTCTTTGGGAGGCCAAGGAGGGCGAACCACTTGAGGTCAGGAGTTTGAGACTAGCCTGGCCAACATGGTGAAACCCCATCTCTACTAAAAATACAAAAATTAGCCGGAGATGGTGGCACGTGCCAGTAATACCAGCTACTTGGGAGGCTGAGGCACAAGAATCGCTTGAACCCCGGAGGCAGAGGTTGCAGTGAGCTGAGATCACACCACTGCACTCCAGCCTGGGCAACAGAGTGAGATCCGTCTCAAAAAAAAAAAGTATCCACTTGATGCCTCTTCTTTATCTAAGTTTATGCCAAAGCTATTTTATAGATGAAGAAACTAAGGAAAAGATTTGCCCAAGGTCACACAAGCCTAAGCTCTCTTCCCACTGTTCCAAACACACTGAAGGAAAGTGAGAAAAGCAGGTAAAATCAGGAGGGGAGAAGGGGGCAGTGGTGCTCAGGCTTGTAATCCCAGCACTTTGGCAGGTTAAGGCAGGCAGATGGCTTGAACCCAGAAGTTCGAGACCAGCCTGGGCAACATGGTGAAATCTCGTCTCTACGAAAATAATACAAAAGATTTGCCGCTAGTGTTGGTGCACGCCTGCAGTCCCAATTATTCAGGAGGCTGAGGAGGAAGAATCACTTGAACCAGGGAAGTCCAGGCTGCCATGAGCCGTGATCACACCACTGAACTCCAGCCTGCGTGACAGAGTGAGACCCTGTCTCAAAAAAAGTAAATAAATAAAATCAGGACCGAATTTAGGCTGTTACCACCAAATCCCACTTTAAAGGGCTTGGTAATACTTCACACTTGAAAAAGGAAAGGTCAGGACAAATAAAAGAATAACCAGCCTTAACTCCTGGGCTGGTAATTTATGGAACTTATTACCTAACGGTGTTGCACAGGCTGAAAATACAACTTTTCTAAGAAAGATGTGAATAATTGCAGTATGCCACTCCTACAATGGGTTAATAAGAAAAACAAGAACGTTTGTAGGCATGTGGGTCTCTACTATCCTCAAGGTTAACTTCAAGGAGGAAAACCGCACCCGCTGATAACAGTGTTTCCAGGAGCTCGGCGAGAAAAAGAACACTGCGAGCCTTCTCGGGACGCCCTGTTCTCACCACAGCCCTTCACACAATGCATCTAACAGCATTTAAGGAGCACCCGCCACGCCAACGATCCTGCTGGAACCGCCCAGTTCAGGGAACATGGGACGACTGACCAGAGGGCAACCGCCCCCAACCTGAGCAAAGAGCGCTGGAAACCTATTTCTCCCCTCCCCTTCCTCCTCCCCTCCCCCCGACCCCGCTCCCCGCTCCACTACGGGACCCTCGGCTCGAATTCTTTTAGTGCAGGACCAGCTTAGGACTCAGCCTCCCTGAGGAGAGGAAAAGTGGGGGAGGGAAGGGGACTCTGGAGGAGCAAAAGCAAGAGGCGAGGGGGCGACAGGGGTGGGGCGTCTCCCAGAGCAAGGACTGCTGCAGAGTGCGCGTGCACGCCCGCACATCCACACCCACGGCTACACATCATATCTGCACACGCACAAAACCACACACCCTCCCCAGTCGGTCCCATATCCTTTCTGCGGGGTGAACAGCAGATTCCCGGAAAGGGGGAAATGTAGCCGCAAAAGCAAACCCGGGGACCTAGCGCCCACCCTGGCGGCGACTACAGCTCCCACGCAAGGCACACTGTGAGCTGGGGGTGCCGGGCACGGGAGAAGCCGCGCCCAGCCGGGCTGGCAGCCCAGCGGAGGGCGCGGCAGGGCGAGGAGCCGCCCGCGCTGCTCCCGCCCCTCGGGTGCCAGCGCCGCCCCTGCTGCGGCGGGTGAGGGGCGGGGCGGGGCGCGGCGTATATAAGGCTAGGGGCGGGCGCCGCTCTTTTGTCTCTTGCTGCAGCAACGCGAGTGGGAGCACCAGGATCCCGGGCTCGGAACCCGACTACACGGTGAGTGCGGCGTCGGGGCTGGGGGCCCACCCAGGGTGTGGCCGGATCCTGTGCACCGGACAGGCGCGCCGCAACCGCGACAGGCGCCCTTCTCGGACGGGACGCAGGGGCCGGCGACCACGCCCTGGGACCGAGAAGGGGGGTGCCGGACGCGCCCAGATCCTCGGCCTTGGGGCTGCTCGCCACGCCTTGGCGCGAGTGCCACGTCGAGAGGCGTCGGCGGGGAGCGCAGAGGGCGACGCTGGCCCCCAGCCCCAGGTCAAGCGCCTTCGTTTGCCCACTAGGATTGTTTTAAGAAAATGGCAGACAAACCAGACATGGGGGAAATCGCCAGCTTCGATAAGGCCAAGCTGAAGAAAACGGAGACGCAGGAGAAGAACACCCTGCCGACCAAAGAGAGTGAGTGTGCCTCGGTCTCCCGCGCCCCAGTCCAGCCCCTCACCCTGCTCTTCCTTGCAAACCCTCTCCTTCACCCCGCACCCGGCCGTTGCCCGCGGTCTGGGCGGCCCCAGCCACTCTTTCAGTTTCACAAAGCGCCTTGTCTCTCCCCAGCCCCAAGCTTCCTCCTAAATCCCCACACCTCGTGGGTGCCTCGCCCACACTGGGAAGCACCTCGGTTGCGGGTGGGGGTTGCAGCTCCCCTCCAGCGCCCGCTTCCCGCTCTCCACAGCCATTGAGCAGGAGAAGCGGAGTGAAATTTCCTAAAATCCTGGAGGATTTCCTACCCCCGTCATCTTCGAGACCCCAGTCGTGATGTGGAGGAAGAGCCACCTGCAAGATGGACACGAGCCACAAGCTGCACTGTGAACCTGGGCACTCCGCGCCGATGCCACCGGCCTGTGGGTCTCTGAAGGGACCCCCCCAATCGGACTGCCAAATTCTCCGGTTTGCCCTGGAATATTATAGAAAATTATTTGTATGAATAATGAAAATAAAACACACTTCGTGGCATGGCTGGCGTGGTCTGAGTCTCTTGGTTGAGTATACGTGGGCAGTGCCACTGCAGCAAAGCCCCCTGCCGCAGAGGGGAGGAGGTGGGTCGCAGAATGGGCTGACCCGGAGGGAGTTTTTAATTTTGGCTTTACCTACTTCTCCGTAAGATTTCATGTCTTGTTAGTCGCTTAACTCTTGCTCGTAAGCAATCTGTGTACAATTTAACCCCACTTTGTCCCCAAGTTGCTTTGGAAAATGCTTTTTCAAAAGAGCAAGGTTTGCTTTTGATAAGCTTCGAAAGCCCCACTGTTTCCCTCCGGCCTCCTAGCTGACTCAGAAGGGAACACTGATTTTAAAGTCTGGGGAGAAAGCAAAGACAATCTGGAATGTTGGAAACTGGGTGAGGTCACAAAGTCTCCGGAAGGCTTTCTTCTGGAGCTTAAAACAAAGGCGGGATCTAGGGATACAGCAACGGGAACGTCAGAACTAGAGGAAGCAACACTAGAACTGGGGGAGGGGAGAGGGGGAAGAGCTTTTTGTCTTTTAACCCTAGTTCAGAACCTCCCACAAAAGCATTAGCCATTAGAGGAAGTGCTAGGCTGAGCTGCTACCACACGGTGTTCAGCAGGAAGGGTGGGGATGGGATGGGGGGTGGGGGGTGGGGGATGGGAGGGAGGGCGGGCGGGAGGACTGGTGCTGGCGGCCAAGCTCCAACGGATGACACCTCAAACCCACCCGGAAGGAATGGGACCAGCCCAAGGGGGCCTGACAGTTGGAAACCTGGGGCTGCAGGCCATTCAGTAGCAGAAGAAACAGGCTTATAATGACAGGGGTGGAGTTTTCTTTAAGGAGGGTGGATAGGACACTGCTTAGTGATTTGTCCCACATTTTTGCCTGGCCCCAAGAAGCTGGACACTGGGTGAAGGCAGTTAATTCGAATGAGGTACGGTCCCTGTCCACAAGGAATTTAAAATCTAGTGAGTGAGATAGGCAGCCACAGCACACCAGAGTCAGGACACCTGGGCTTGGCAGGGAGACCCATGCCCAAAGACATTCTCTCTGAATTCCTATCTGCACCTCCCTCCTGGTACCTGCACACATACATCACCTCCCCCATTAGAGTAAATAGAGAAACAATCTTTTTTTTTTGAGATGGTGTCTCGCTCTTGTCACCCAGACTGGAGTGGGATGGTGTGATCTCGGCTCACTGCCTCCGCCTCCCGGGTTCAAGTGATTCTCCTGCCTCAGTCTCCCCAGGAGCTGGGATTACAGGCATGGGTCACCACGCCCAGCTAATTTTTTGGTTGTCTTTTTTTTTCTTTTTCTTTTTCTTTTTTTTGGGGGGGATGGAGTTTCACTCTTGTTGCCCAGGCTGGAGTGCAATGGCACGATCTCAGCTCACCACAACCTCCCTCCACCTCCTGGATTCTCCTGCCTCAGCCTCCTGAGTAGCTGGGATTACAGGCATGCACCACCACGCCCAGCTAATTTTGTATTTTTAGTAGAGACAGGGTTTCGCCATGTTAGCCAGGCTGGTCTTGAACTCCTGACCTCAGATGATCCACCCACCTCAGCCCCTCAAAGTGCTGGAATTACAGGCGTGAGCCACCACACCCGGCCGAAAGATTCTTATTAATTGATACTGGTGACTCTCACAGTAGCCAGCACTTAGTAGACACTCATAAATGCTCACTGAATTGTAACTGAAGTATCACCTGGCCTCACCTGCTCCATCTTGGCCATGCTAAAGCCAAGCTGCTACCAGCCCTCCTCCCCCACTGTCTTGTTGATTCTATTCTGTTCTATGTACACATTGACAGGACCCAAGCATGGTGAACTTGTGGAAGTTCGAGGAAGGCAAATACCTTCATTTCCTTCCCTGAGCCCAGTTCAGGATGCAATCCTATTAAAATAAGGGGAAGTACAGTTAACCTATAATTGAAGCTATTGTTAGGAAGCTCTATATTACCCAGATGACAACTATAGGTCTCAGCCAGCTAAAAGATTTTGGATATTGGGTTGCTGATTTCAGAGAAATTCAGAAGCTGTGTTCCTGTTCTGCTTAATTCAACACTCTTTTTTTTTTTTTTTTTTTAGAACTCAGTGGCCATCATTGTACTAGGCCTGTGGAGGCTATAAAAGACATGTGCCAACTAACTACACAAAAGGCAGAATAAAATAAATGCTAAAGAGAGATTTAAGTAAAACCCTCTGGGAAAGTAGACAAAGGAGTGGCTAACCCTGGGACAGGGCGCTGCTTCATGGAAGAGGAACCATTTGAATGAAGACGTAGAGAAGTGAGAATGAGAGCAGGGCTTTCTCAACAGAAGGAGGAGCAAAGTATAGTGATACTACAGCATGTTCAGCAATGGGAAAGGTAAAGGTTCTGTGCAAACAGAAGCACTTCAAAATTACCCTAGCAGGTAAGTAGGGTGTGGTTTTTCCTATAGACAGTTGGAAACCACTGCAGATTTTGAAGGTTGGGGCAAAGTTATCTAAGATGTTTGTGATAGCATGTGGAAGATGCTGTGGCTGATACAGACGGCTACGTACCCAACCACTACCACCACTGCCACCACCATCACTGCCATTAACACCATAACCACCACCACCATCACAACCATCATCATTGCCACCACCATCACTGTGATCACCACCATCACCATTGCCGCCACCACCACCATCACCATTACCACCATTGCACCTCCACCACCACACCACTACCATTACCATGACCATTGCCACAACCTTTATCACCATCAACAGCACCACTATCACCACACCACCCCATCCCCATTGCCACCATCATCACCACCACCATCCCTATTGCCACTATACTACCACCACCATCACCATTGCCACCACCACCATCACCTCCACCATCACCACCACCACTACCATTATTACCATCACGATTGCCACCACCATCACTACCATCACTGCTACCATCACCACCTCCACCATCACCATTACCACCATCACACCTCCACCACCACACCACTACCATCACCATCACCATGACCATTGCCACCACCTTTATCACCACCATCAACAGCACCACTATCACCATACCACCCCATCCCCATTGCCACCATCATCACCACCACCATCCCTATTGCCACCACCACCATCATCTCCACTATCACCACCACCACTACCATTATCATCATCACCATTGCCACCACCATCACCACCATCCCTACTACCATCACCACCTCCACCATCACCATTGCCAACATCTTCACCATCACCACCACCATCACCATCACCACACCACTACCAACAACAATAACAACATCAACACCAACACCCACACATCATCTTCTTCTACCCTGCCTATGAAGAATGGCCAATGAAAGACCAATTTTATGCAGATATCAGTCAATCAATGAGCTTCAGAGGACCCAGCGCAGGAAATGATGTTTGAGTAGTATAAATTTAAGGCACTTTGGGGTTCAGCACTATAAAAATTTGTGAGGACATTTTGTTTTGTTTTGGTTGTCATAATAATTAGGGGACAGTATTGGCAGTTCATAGGCAGAGACCAGAAATGTTTGACATTCTGAAATGCATAGAACAATCCTACACATCAAAGATTTGTCTCATGAATGACTTTGTTTTAACTTTTTTACTGTATTATAACATATATATGGGGGCCTGGTGCGGTGGCTCACACCTGTAATCCCAGTATTTTGGGAGTCCAAGATGGGCAGATAACTGAGGTCAGGAGTTGGAGACCAGCCTGGCCAACATGGTGAAACCCCATCTCTACTAAAAATACAAAAATTAGCCAGGCATGGTGGTTGGCGCCTGTAATCCCAGCTACTCAGGAGACTGAGGCAGGAGAATTGCTTGAACCTGGGAGGTGGAGGTTGCAGTGAGCCAAGATTGTGCCATTGCACTCCAGCCTGGGTGACAGAGTGAGACGCCATCTCAAAAACAAAATAAAAATTTAAAAACCGTATATATGGAAAAACACACAGAAGTGTACAGTTTGATGAATCTTTGCAAACTGAACACACCCTAATGCCTCCCTCCCGTCATATACCTATATGTGTTCTAATAGCATGTATATATTTTGACTGTTTTTGAATGTAATGTAAATAGATGCATGACTTCTATTCATCTAGGTAAAACATCTCTTTATATGAGTCCAGCAACAACTAATTTTGCTCAATTTTACTATAGACTTTATGTGCCAAGAATGTAAACTATCATGTAATTGAGGGATGCCTTTTTCTTTTTTTAACTTGCAGCTTCACTAAGAATTGATCACCATTGCAGAAAATCATTTCACTAATAGAAATATCCTCTTGGTTTCTGAATTTTTTCATACAACACAATTGTATCATGTCCATCTGAAGCTGCTGGATCATGATAATATTACATATAAGTGAAAACATGCATAAAGTGAAGACTACTTCTTTATATGCTAGAATATTGTTGTACCATATTGTGATAGTCAGCTTTTGATAAGTTATGCTGCAGTAACAAAAAACCCCAAAATCTCAATGGCTTACAACAACAAAAATCTATTACTTGTTTACATTACACATCAGTTGCTGCTCTGCTCCTGTTCCACATGTCTTTTTCATTCTGAGAGCCAGGCTAAAGGAGCAGTCCCTATCTGAGACATGCTGTTGTTATGGCAGAGCCGTGCGTCTTCTCAGATGTGGCACTTCCATTCACATTACATTGGTCAAAGAAGCACTGTAAATTGCAAGTCATCAGGCTGGGATGTATAATTCCATTGTGGGGAAAGCAGAAAATAATTAGAACTTGTAATACAATTTACTCTATATATATATAAAATATATATATATAAATGTATATACCTTTTTTTATAAATTACCTTTATTTTACCTTTATATTCTGGTTAGGGCTTATATTTATGCTTTTAATGTGTGTGGGGGGGGCAGGTTATATTATCTTTGATTTTCATTTCAAGAAAAAGGGCTGTTATAAAATACTTTATATGTAAGAAGAAGTTGGTTCTGAAGGGTTGGGAACCAGTGGTCTGAACCAATCATGGTAATTCCATTATCTAAGAATAAGGGTGGGTTGTGATTCTGGCCAAGGAAACCTGAGAGGAAGCCTGTTTACAGGCTTCTTGGAAGACTGTGTTTCCTTTTCAAGACAGGCATAAGTACAAATGTGGTGATGTGAGAATATGACACGTGAAAGATGACAATCATCTGGGGGAAATGCTAACATGATGAGGGTGGCAAAGATTGAAAATGGAAAGAATCTAGGTCCTTGGTAAGCCCCTGAGCTGCTGAGTTTTCCTGAAAGTGCCTTATCTTTGAACTTTTTGTTATGTGAAACAATAAATTTTTCTTACATTTAGGAAGTCTATGGCTGGGTTTTCTGTTACTTATAGTCAAAGTATTCTAACAATGATCAGCTGGAAAGAGAAGAGTTTAACTGCGGAAATACTGGTTAGTAGGATATTATAGTAGTTCAAACAAGAGGTAGTGAAAACTTTAATCAAGGAAAGACCCTCCCATATTAGTATGCTGGCAAATATCTAATAATCATCTCAGTTCTGGGTAGAGGTGAGGAGCAGCTGATTTGTAGCATTTGCTGATTTCCGTGGTGTAAATATTGCTAATTTCAAGCTGCCAACAGTTTAAAAACCAATTTGCCTGCTTTCTGAAAATGTAACAATTGGCTCTTTGCAAGCTGCTGCCAGTTGGCTCCAGAACACCACTGACTATAGGGATAGGAAAGCAGGGCTGATATAAAAGATATTGCAGAGGGGGAATTAGCAAGACTTCGGATTATATTTGAAATTACAGAAATTGTAATCTGACAGATGAAAATAAATTTTTACTTGTCTATGTGACTTCATTTTTCTGCTTTGAGTTTCAGAGGGGAAAACTGAAGCATTCTACAACCAGAGCATTTCCCAGAAAGTACATAGAGAGACACGGAATTGCTTTGGAGAGAGAGAAAGTGTTTTTTACGAGTTCCCAAGTGAGTATTACAAATTAGTTTTATTGCCAACACATTGTACAGAGAGACAATAAAACAAGCCCATAATAAAGTTGGTGCCTATGGTGATCCCAGTGAAGGGCAAGGTGAACTTATAAGACATCACAGTATGATAGGAACTGCATCAAGCACAATCCAGGAAGCTAACACTGGGGGTGGTGTAGGTAGAAGCACAAAGTGAAAGAACAGCAGGCTGGATTGGTGGGAGTCAATGGCTAGTTAAGACCAAACAAATTGAAGGAGCAATAAAGTTATTAACTGATCCATTGCTTTCTCCATTTATTCAACCACAATATATTAAGCATCTGCTAAGTACTGGGTCCTACGCTAGGTATTTGATCAGGATAAACAATATGGATTCTTTTTTTTTTTTTTTTTTTTTTTTTGAGATGGAGTCTTGCTCTGTTGCCCAGGCTGGAGTGAAATGGTGTGATCTCGGCTCACTGCAACCTCCACCTCCTGGGTTCCAGTGATTCTTCCCAGGTAGCTGGGACCACAGGTGCAGGCCACCATGCCCAGCTAATTTTGTATTTTTACTAGAGACAGGGTTTCACCATGTTAGCCAGGCTGGTCTCGAACTCCTGACCTCAGGTGATCCGCTCACCTCAGCCTCCCAAAGTGCTGGGATTACAGGCATGAGCCACCACGCCTGGCTACAAAATTTATTCTTTGTAATGTAATTCTCTCAAAGCTAAAATGATCAGATAACTCAGATTAATGACAAAATATGGGATCATGGAACTATGTATCCTGATTTAAAACTAAAAGGGCACTAAGATGATTTTTTACCTCCCCTGTGAAATTCAGAAGACTGAGCTATCTGAGAGGACAGCACTGTTGGTTCAGCCCTGGCTTAACTCTACGTTTACTCTGAAGTCCTGCGGCATCCTTGTCTATCTCTTCAATATTACATTGGTGTGCTTCATAGAAGTCAACGAGATCAGAAGGATTGTTGATTAGAAGATAAAACACTGGCCCTACAAATGCTATTCAAGGTTGTCAAACAATCCATAGCTAGGAATTGTTTCTATATTGTGGAAAAATCTTATTATCTCAGAAGACAATGCTGCGGGGAAAAATGCCTACTTTTACATCAATGCAGCCCCAAGACCTTCATGGAAGCATCTATAGCTAAAAAGAACCTATTCTTTGAGTCACTTTTTTGTCCAAATGTTATCTCCTGCCAAGCTATCTCTTATTTTGTTTCCTGCTACTCAGATGTTCAGGTTTTTTGATCTGGCATGTTCTTAGGAAAAAAATGAGTAAGGTGTATACTCGTATTATGAGGATTCTTTGGTTTGTGACAAAAAAGCAAAACCAAAAACAAAAACTCTATCCAACCTTGCTTAAGCGAAAAGAATTTATTTACTCACGTACATGAGAAGTCCATGGAGTCGGTTTTGCTTCAGGTGTGTCTGATGGAGATAACTAAATGACATCACAGGGACCTAGATTTCCTTTCTCTCTCTCTCAGCTCTGTATCTTCATTCTCAGGCTGACTCTCCCCTCATGGTGACATTATAGCTGCTACAGCTCAAAAATTACATTCCTCCCAGGTGTAGGAGCGACAGAAGAGAGAATTTCTCTTTACCCAGTTTGAACAAAAACCCTGGGCCTAACTTTCGCTGGCCTGAATTAGGTCAAGTGCCCGCCCCCGGCCTAATCACACTGGCTAGGGAAAGGGAAGACAGAGATTGTTTCAAATCTAGGTCACATGCTATTATTTTTTTAAATCAGGTTAAAGTTGGCATCACCAGTAACGGAATAAACCAACATTACGTACTTCCTGATATAATACACTGAAATGAATTCAGCATCACATTCATGATACTCCTGACAAAAATTGCATAGCCTGAATCCAATCATGAGGAAACACCAGACAAACCCAATTTAAAGGACTTTATATAAAACAACTGGCCTATATCCTTCAAAAATGTCAAGATTACAAAAGACAACCCGGACATTGTGGCTCTCACCTGTAATCCCAGCATTTTGAGAGGCCAAGGCAGGCAGATCACTTGATCCCAGGAGTTCAAGATCAGCCTGGCCAATGTGGCAAAAGCCCGTCTCTACAAAAAAAAAAAAAAAAGAAAAATAGGCCAGGCGTGGTGGCTCAGGCCTGTAATCCCAGCCCTTTGGGAGGCCGAGGCAGGTGGTCACCTGAGATCAGGAGTTTGAGACCAGCCTGGCTAACATGGCAAAACTCCGTCTCTACTAAAAATACAAAAATTAGCCGGGTATGGTGGCTTATGCCTGTAATCCCAGCTACTTGGGAGGCTGAGGCAGGAGAATCGTTTGAACCTCGGAGATGGAGGTTGCAGTGAGCCGAGATCATGCCATTGCACTGCAGCCTGGACAATGAGAGCAAAACTCCATCTCAAAAAAAAAAAAAAAAAAAAAAAAAATGTCCTGCCAGGCACAATGGCTCAAACCTGTAATCCCAGTACTTTGGGAGGCTGAGGCAGGAGAATCACTTGAGGTCAGGATTTTGAGACCAGCCTGGCAACATAGTGAGACCTCATCATTACAAAATATTTTAAAAATCAACCAGAGGCTGAGGTCAGAGGATCACGTAAGCCCAGGAGGTCGAGGCTACAGTGAGCCGCGATTGTGCCACTGGACTCCTGCCCGGGCAACAAAACGAGATCTTGCCCCAAAATAAAATAAAATAAAATAAAAAGTTAAAAAAATAAGAATCAGAATATTTCATCATTCACAGAAAATAGATTTTTTAAAAAGAAAGAGTGGACTGGACACAGTGGTTCATGCCTATAATCCCAGCACCTTGAGAGGCTGAGGCAGATGGATCACTTGAGTCCAGGAGTTCAAGACCAGCATGGGCAACACAGTGAGACACCCCCTGCCCACTGGCGTCTCTACAAAAAATAAACAAAAATTAGCTGGCCATCTTGGCACATGCCCCTAGTTCTAGCTGCTTGGAAGGCTGAGGTAGAATGATCACTTGAACTTGGGAGGTAGTAGCTGCAGTGAGCCATGATCACATCACTGTACTCAGCCTGGGCAAGTAAATGAAACCCTGTCTCCAAAGAGAGAGAGAGAGAGAGTAATATATAAGTAGCACTCAGTCCAACTCTGTGGAAGATCACACATGTGGTCTAAACCAACAACGGATTTAACCTATCCTGAAATTATTTTATCTTGTGCCCTAATTTTGAAGAAGTAAATAAAAACGAGTAAACTGGGCTATTCAGGAAATATTTACCTTTAGAATGATCCATTAAAGTGAGTAGAAAACCAAACCATGGACACAACAATAGTTACAGCTTACACAGTCTAGCCATGGAACCCAGCAACATGGCTTGGGGGCTAAGGAAGCTGAATTTCAGGGATGGTATAAACAGGCCTTGGAACATGTTGACATCCATAGTAATAACTAAAGTGGTTCCTGAGTCCCCAAACTGTTAGTTGTTTCTATCATTTAGGGTTTTTGAGAGAAACAGAGCCAATAGGAGATAGACACATACACAGACACACACACACACACACACACACACACACACACACACGGAGTGAAAGAGATTTTAAGAAATTGGTGAAGTGGCGTTGTTGTTGTCTGGGGTAAATATTGGGGGTTCGTTGTCTCACGCCAAGGACACGGACACACACAATGAGTGAGTTTAGGAGCCGAGGTTTAATAGGCAAAAGAAAGAGAAAGGAGAACAATTCTCTCTCTTGCGCGAGAGAGGGGATTCCAAATGGGAAATCTGACCCAGAATGGGAGTGCTCTGCAGGCTTGCAGAGGTGGTGTCTGATTTGCGTAGGGCCCACAGATTGGTTGGACCAGGTGTGACGCTTACATAGTGCTCAGGAAGGCTGGCCATCCCACCCTAATCTTATTATGAAAATGGACTTTCCATTTGGCGGGCACCATGTTGTCTGCTCCTTACTGTACACGTGTCTGGCAAAGAGAAGGGAAGATGGAGCGCCCTTTTGAATATGCCTAGTCCCAGGTACCATTTTCCTATTGTCATAGTTGCTGGCATTCACCCACGCAGGCTTCCAGCTTGCTTGTCTATGTCTGCAGCTCGATTTTACAGGCTGCTCTTTGTTAGAAAAGAAAATGATTTGGGAGCTGCTTTTCATTAAAAGGAAAACCTTACCGAGGACTTCCTTACCCTCACTCTCTGCCTAAATAATTTCTTTTTAACTCTGATATCATTGGGTCAGATGATGTAGGGTTAACAAGTCTGAAATCCATAGGACAGGCCATCAAGATGGAAATTCCAGCAGTTCTTCCATATTACAGTCTTAAGATAGAATTCCTTCTTCTCAGAGAAACTGCAGTTTTTTTCTCTGAAGACCTTAAACTGACTGGATGAGGTTCACCCACAAAGACTATCTCCTTTTCTTCAAGTCCACTAATTGCACATGTTAATCACATCTACAAAATGCCTTCACAGCAATATATAAACAGTGTTTGACCAAATAGCTGACACCATAGCCAACTCCACACATAAAATTAACCATCACACTGCTTGAGGTTTTTCTTTTCCATTTCATCTGCACAGGCACCTGGATTCTAGCAGGCATTTTCTCCTTGGATCTGGGCACCAGTACATCCCATGCCAGGCCTGGCCCACCAAGAGGACCACTGAATGCAGAAGCCCAGCTCCCACTCCCACCCAGGGCCAGGAAATGACACTAGGGATGGAAACTGATGTGCGATGGTACAGCAGAAAGCATTAAGGAGACTGGGATCTCAGAGTTGCTATACCAGGCGTGGGCTGCTCCTTCCAGACATCTTTAATCTTTATCAGGAAGACAAATAAGCTTCTATTATGATATATAAGTCACTGGGTTTTTGTTTGTTTTTGTTTTCTTTTTTGTTTGTCTGTTTGTTTTGTTTTTGTTTGTGTTTGTGTTTTGAGATGGAGTCTCTCTGTCACCCAGGTTGGAGTGCAATGGTGCCATCTCAACTCACTGCAACCTCCCCCTCCTGGGTTCAAGCGATTCTCCCACCTCAGTTTCCAAAGTAGCTGGGATTACAGGCACCTGCCATCATGCCCAGCTAATTTCTGTATTTTTGTAGAGATGGGTATTCACCATGTTGGCCAGGCTGGTCCTGAACTCCTGACCTCAGGTGATTCGCCCGACTCGGCCTCCCAAGGTGCTGGGATTACAAGGCATGAGCCACGGTGCCCAACCATGTTTTTGTTTTCTGAGACAAAGTCTCACTCTGTCGCCCGGGCTGGAGTGCAGTGGTGCCATCTCCACTCAGTGCAATCTCCGCCTCCCGGGTTCAAGTGATTCTCCTCCATCAGCCTCCCAAGTAGCTGGGACTACAGGCGCTGCACCACCATGCCCGGCTAATTTTTATATTATTTGTAGAGACTGGGTTTCACCATGTTGGCCAGGCTGGTCTCAAATTCCTGACCTCAGGTGATCCGCCCGCCTCGGCTTCCCAAAGTGCTGGGATTACAGGCGTGAGCCACTGTGCCCAGCCAGACAGTCCAATATTTTTAAATCAGTCATAAATCTATGCACCGAATAACGTGTCTCTCTCTCTCTCTCTCTGACACATACACACATACACACACGCGCACGCGTGCACACCCACACATTGTTACCACTTAGAAGAGTGCCAGGCCCAGATGGTTTCACAGACGATTGCTTTCAAAGCTGCAAGAAAGCAATAACTTCAATACCTCAAAATTTGTTTCGGTAGTTAGAAAAGGACATATGCTTCCTGTGATGGTTAATTTTAGCTGTCAACTTGACTTGATTAAGTAATACACTAGTCTCCCCTTATCCACGGAGGGTATGTTCCAAGATCCCCAGTAGATGTATGAAGCCACACATACTACTAAACCCTGTACACACCTATGATAACGTTTAATTTATAAATTAGGCACAGTAAGATACTAACAATAACTAATAATAAAATAGAACAATTAAGTTAAACAGTTGAACACAAGCACTGTGATGCTGTGACAGTCAGTCCTAACTGAGATGGCTGCTAAGAGACTAGCTAATGGGTGAGTAGTGTATACAACGTGGAAATGCTGGACAAAGGGATGAGTCACATCCTGGGAGGGACAGAGTGGAATGCCATGAGATTTTATCATGTTACTCAGAACGATGAGCCATTTAAAACTTATGAATTGTTTATTTCTGGAATTTTTAATTTCATATTTTCAGACCAAGGTTGACCAGGAGTAACTGAAACTGCAGAAAGCAAAACTGAATAAAGTGGGGAGTCGAGAACCTAGAGAGCTGGTAAAGCATTCTTTCTAGGTGTGTCTGTGAGGGTGCTTTCACAGGAGATTGGCATGTGAGTGGGTGGGCTGACTGAGGTGGATCTGCCCTCGATGTGGGCGGACACATCCACTTGGCTGTGGGCCCAGATAGAACCAAAAGGCAGAGAAAAGGCAAATGCTTTTTTCTCTCTCCTGAAGCTGGGCCACCCTTCTTCTGCCCTTGGACATCAGAACTGCAGGCTCCCTGGCCTTTGGACTCTGGGTCTTACATCAGTAGCCCCCAGGTTCCGGGCCTTTGGCCTTGGACTGAGAGTTACGCCATCAGCTGCCCTGGTTCTGAGACTTTAGGACTTGAACTGAGCCCCACTGTGGTGTCCCATGGTCTCCAGCTTGCAGACAGTCTGTCGTGGGACTTTTCACCCTCCCTAATCTCATGAGCCAATTCCCCTAATAAATCCCCTCACATACATCTATATACAGTCACCCCTCATATCTGTGGGGGATGGGTTCTAGGTTATGTTGCCCAGGCTGGCCTTGAACTGTCGGGCTCAAGCTATCCTCCCATCTCAGCTTCCCGAGTAGTTAGGACTATCATATTCTTTCTTTTTGGAGATGGAGTCTCTTTCTGTCACTGAGACTGGAGTGTAACGGCGTGATCTCAACTCACTGCAACCTCTGCCTCCTGGGTTCAAGCGATTCTCCTGCCTCAGCCTCCCAAGTAGCTGGGATTACAGGTGCCCGCCACCACACCTGGCTAATTTTTTATATTTTTAGGAGATAAGGGGTTTCACCACATTGGTCAGGCTGGTCTCGAACTCCTAACCTCAGGTGATCCACCTGCCTCGGCCTCCCAAAGTTCTGGGATTACAGGCATGGGCCATTGTGTCCAGCCAAACTGTATTCTTAAACACGTTTTGTTCTGGCTTATTGCTGCTTACCAAATAACTCCAAGACTTACTGTCTTAAAACAATCACTATTTTGTTATATATCCTGTAGGACAGGAATTCTTATCTCCCTGCAGATAGCAAAATCCAGAGATGGTCAAGTCTCTGCTATAAAATGGCATAGTATTTGCACATAACCTATGCACATCCTCCAGTCTACTTTAAATCATCTTTAGGTTATTTATAATACCAATGTAAAGGCTGTGTGAATAGCTGTTAAACCATATTGTTTAGGAAATAATGACAAGGAAAGAAAAGTCTATACATATTCAGTATAAATGCTTTTCTCCCAGATATTTTCAATCCACAATTAATTGAATTCACTGATGTAGAAACCCCGGATATGAGGAGCCAACTATATATA
Source organism: Theropithecus gelada (assembly GCF_003255815.1). Classification (NCBI taxonomy): domain Eukaryota; kingdom Metazoa; phylum Chordata; class Mammalia; order Primates; family Cercopithecidae; genus Theropithecus; species Theropithecus gelada. Next base: position 105,981,047 of record NC_037681.1, read on the forward strand.
TACATATCCTACTGGCTCTTTCTCTCTGGAGAACTCTAACATGCCTTCCAAAACATTTAGAAAGCAAATATGATCCTGAAAACAAAATCTACTATGAATATTGTTGCAAACTTCTAAATAAAATACTAGTAAATTTAATCAAAAAGTATATTAAAATAACAAAACATGGCCAAATAAGGTTTATTCCAAGGATGCAATAAAATTTCAATACTAGGAAATCTGTTGTCATAATGCAGCACATTAACTGGTAAAAGCAAAATATGTTCATCTTTATTTTTATTTATTTATTTATTTATTAGATGGTTTTGCTCTTATTGCCCAGGCTGGAGTGGAATGGCACGATCTCAGCTCACCACAACCTCCGCCTCTCAGTTCAAGCGATTCTCCTGCCTCAGCCTCCCAAATAACTGGATTACAGACATGTGCCACCAAGACCGGCTAATTTTGTATTTTTAGTAGAGACAGGGATTTTTCATGCTGGTCAGGCTGGTCTTGAACTCCCAACCTCAGGTGATCCACCTGCCTCAGCCTCCCAAAGTGCTGGGATTACAGGCATTAGCCACCACACCCGGCCAAAATATGCTCATCTTGATATGAGCCTGTGATGGTTAATTTTATGGTCAACTTGAGTGGGCCCAGATTAAACGTTGTTGTTTCTGAGTATATTTGCGAGGGTGTTTCTGGGTGAGAATTGCATTTGAATTGGTGGGCCTAGTAGATTGCCCTCCCCAGTGTCTATGCAGCCACATTGCTTGAACTGGGACATCTTTTATCTTCTGCTGCCCCTAAACTAAGATTTATGTCATCATTTCCTCTGGTTCTCAGGTCTCTGGACCCAGACTGAATTATAGCCCAGGTTTTCCTGGGTCTCCAGCTTGTAGAAAGCAGACTGTGGGACTCTTCAGCCTCCATAATTGCATGAGTCTACTCTTCATAATAAGTTTACTCTTAGGCCAGGCACGGTGGCTCACACCTGTAATCCCAGCACTTTGGGAGGCCAAGGTGGGTGGATAATCTGAGGTCAGGGGTTCGAGACCAGCCTGGCCAACATGGTGAAAACCTGTCTCTACTAAAAATACAAAAATTAGCTGGGCGTGGTGGCGGACACCTGTAATCCCAGCTTCTCAGGAGGCTAAAGCAGGAGGATTACCTGAGCCCAGGAGCTGGAGGCTTAATTGAGCCATGATCATGCCATAGCACTTCAGCCTGGGCAACAGAGTAAGGCCCTGTCTCAGAAAAAAGAAGAAGGAAGGAAGGGAGGAAGGGAGGGATGGAGGGAAGGAGGGAGGGAAGGATTCTAGTTATATAATTCTATGTATAAAATATGCAAATTTTAAAAATATAAGAAAGACATAAAGTTATATTCTTTTTGACAAAAAGAATTTTGTGTAATACAGATACTATGTAAAGGCTATTTATAAAAGGTATTAAAAAGAAACTAGTAAATAGGAGAAAGAGATGTAAACAGAGTCACAGATGTAAAGATGCATTTTTGGTAACAAAGATGAAAAAGAGAATAATATTATATGAGAAATAATCTTGTATGGTAAATTTTTGTCTTACAGTGAAATGACTGTTTAAGAAAGAGGGAAATTTAGGACAAAATAAAAAGTTCAAGTGTGTTGTAAATTGTCTGTGTAAATCATGATAAAGTTCATAAAAAGAAAAGTTATAAAAAATTTTGTGTATGATTAACTTGGCTATAATTAAAAGGAAATAATTTATAACAGTCCTTCTAGAGATTGAGCTTTGATATTAGAAATACACTAATACAGGCCAGACGTAGTGCCTCACACCTGTAATCCCAGCACTTTGGGAGGCCTAGGCAGGTGGATCACCTGAGGTCAGGAGTTCGAGACCAGGCTGGCCAACATGGCAAAACCTGTCTCTACTAAAAATACAAACCCTAGCTGAGCGTTGTGGCACGTGGCTGAAATCCTAGCTACTAGGCGGGGCGGGGGACTGAGGCAGGAGAGTCGCTTGAACCTGGGAAGCGGAGGTTATGGTGAGCCAAGATCACACCACTACACTCCAGCCCAGGCGACAGAGTGAGACTCCATCTCAAAAAAAAAAAAAAAAAAAAGCAGCTGGATGTGGTGGCCCATGCCTGTAATCCCAGCTACTCAGGAGGCTGAGGCAGGGGACTCCCTTGAACCTGGGAGGCGGGAGTTGCAGTGAGCCAAGGTCAAGCTACTGCACTCCAGACCTGGGCAATGGAATGAGACCCTGTCTAAAAAAAAATTTTTTTAAAAGAGGAAGAAAAAATTAAATCTGGTCCTGCACCCCACTATTAAGTATATCTACCACATCGGTGCTCCTACAGGGAAGGCTACTTCCCTGAACACAGAGAGTGGGTGAGAGTCTCAGGTCCCTGAGGAAACTGCAGGCTTCCGGTTCCTCCCAGTCCTGGGGAGTTTCCCAAACCTCTCTCCCTTTGTCTTGACACTTTCTCTCATTCTCTTCCCCTGGGGTCAACCCACATAATCCCGGTGCAGCCCATTCCTTCTGGGATTAGCCCACTAAAATGCTAAAATCCTTCAGAGTTTCCTTACCACCAACACTGCTCATGAACACACCTGTCACCAGGACATGAACTGTACCAAGGGATGCTTTTCCCAACTATAATCTTCATCAACCTCTTAAATAAAATAAGCACTTACAATATCCTCATATAAACACGAATAAAGGCATCTCTGGAAAATGTTTCTGTTTTAGTTAACCTGCAAACGCTTCATCCTTACAAGGCACATACCGTTTCAAGGCAAATCATAGCTGCCCCCTGCATCCCCAGACCACCCCCTCCTGACTGAAGCAGGAGAGCAGGGTCTGGAGGCAGGGAACCTAAGGTCGATTCAGTGTGAATTGCATGAATTCAGTGTGAATCGACCTTAGGTTCTAGAACTAAATCAAAAGGAAAATCCCAACTTTCCACACCTAAGTAACAAAAGGACTGGAGGCTACTCCCTTTGCAAACCCCACCCACCTTTTCTGTGGGGCCGTTGGAAAATTGAAAGTATGTCTGATTGGTTGCTTTCTGCAACCAATCAGATATTTGCATAGGAGTGTATCTTTGTAACTTCACTTCAGCCTCTTCACTTCAGCCTGGTTGGTTAATTTCGCAACCAATTGGACTGATAGTGGGCCACTATTTCATTTACCTAGAGTGTATACCAAGTCGCCAATGGGAAACCTCTAGAGGGTATTTAAACCCCAGAAAATCCTATGCTTGGTCTGCTCACACCCTGTGGAGTGTACTCTCGTTTTCAATAAATCTTTGCTTTTGTTATTTAATTCTTTCCTTGCTTTGTTTGTGCATTTTGTCCAATCCTTTGTTCAAACTGCCAGAACCTGGACATCTTCCACCCATAACATAACCAGATTGCTGCCTCTGAGCCTCTTCTTTTTAGAAATTCTAGAGGCGCTACTGAGAATATGATGCATGTCCCTTCAGCCACTAGCTGTTCCCATCCTCTCCATCCGCCCACAGGTTCAGGGACCCGAAGGAGCCTTCCAGAGCCTCTAAGACACCTCTCTGGGAGGCTGTCTGCCTGGCCCACACACAGGCAGGCCCCATTCTTGGCCTTCCCAAGCCAAGAGGGCACAGACTGATGATCCAGGGCAGGTCTAGGCAAGTAGGACATGCAGGTATATTGTATTATAAGCCTAAGCATCACGAGAGGATCTGATGACTCAGTGAGCAATTTCTTGAGCCCATATTGTCCACCTGGGAAGAAATTGTGGCTGAAGAGTGTTCAGGAGCAGCTATCAGAAAGAGAGCGGCAGAAATGCACTTCAAGGTAGGCCTCTACTGGGTTCAGGAGGTCCCGGGGCTAGGCAGAGAAAGGCAAGTTTGAGACCCCACGGTGCATAAATCGGCTCGCTAGTCATCAATTCGTTTATGAATACCGAGGCCCCAGAAAGGTGAAGGGGTGCCTTCTGGTGGCCAGCTGTGGAGGTGGCCTCAGAGAAGAGTGACCCCAGTGACTTCAGTTGCAGTGAGCGCTGGCTGCGTGCCCAGCCGCGTTGCACAACTCCAGGGACACCAGGGGGCGCAATTCTCACAGGCTCCAGCACGAACGGTGCTCCTTGGAGTTGAGCGGCGCGATGGTCCTGCAGCAGCCAGCCTGGGATGTACCCACAGCTCACCGGGGAGGCCGGGCCATACTTCAGCTGAATCTTGAATGAGATGAAGACGGGAAGAAAGGGCCTTCCGGACAAAGGGCTTACGCCCTAGATAAAGGGCGTGGAGGGGCGTGGCACATTCAGTCTGGACAGAGCATAAAGTGCATTGGAGAGAGGCTGGAGACAGCATGGAAAAGGAGGGTGGGAAGAGCGGTGAAGGGTCCCCAGAGCCTTGCTAACGTGTTTGGACTTTATCCCGCGCCAGACATTTTAAAGGTAGTAAGTAGTTTACAGATGTGCATTTTGAGGCCAGCACAGTTTTTTTTTTTTTTTTTTCTTTGAGACGGAGTCTCACTCCCAGGCTGGAGTGCAATAACTCGATCTCAGCTCACTGCAACCTCCGCCTCCCAGGTTCAAGTGATTCCCCTGCCTCAACTTCCCGAATAGCTGGGGCTACAGGCGCCTGCCACCATGCCTGGCTAATTTTTGTATTTTTAGTGGAGACGGGGTTTCACCACGTTGGCCAGGCTGGTCTCGAACTCCTGACCTCAGGTGATCCTCCCGCCAAGGCCTCCCAAAATGCTGGGATTATGGCCATCGCGCCGGGCAGCAGCACAGTGTCTTAAGCAATTTTGGATGTGAATACCTTCAAGAAGAGCTTGCGATCCCACAGACCCCACCACTCCTACAGTCTGTAATTACCCCCAGCTGCACCCATATGCGTAGCTTCCCTGGTCCAGAGGGACGTGCGTGTGTGACCCTGCAGGATAGTGGGGTGGCCTTGCATGGCATGGCTGCCAGTGCTAAGAGGGGTGTGCCGCCAGCCTCCGGTCCCTCTCACCCGCGGGCCCCCCCCTCATCATCACTGTATGATGACCTCAGACTCCCGAGGAAAGGCTGCCGCCCTGGTTCCTACAGGGGACGCCTAAACACAGAGTCCTAAACACATGCAGGGTTGGAGGGAGAACTCAACCACCAGCCTGCAGTCGGCAGCCGTCAGCGGATTGCAGGTACCCTGCGTGCGAGTCTCGGCTACAGCGCGGAAGAGGCCTTAGGAAGTGGGAACGGGCGCCATCTGGTGGTCATCTCTGGAGTGACAACAGAGAATTGGAACATATTTCATATTTTGTTCCGACTGCTCCATGACTTGAATAAAGCAGAAACAATTCGGAGAGTAAAGTAGTATTAAATACCTAAGGGCAGGCCTGGCGCGGTGCCTCAAGCCTGTAATTCCAGCACTTTGAGGGGCCGAGACTGGCGGATCACGAGGTCAGGAGATCGAGACCATCCTGGCTAACACGGTGAAACCCCGTCTCTACTAAAAAATACAAAAAACCTAGCCGGGCGAGGTGGCGGGCGCCTGTAGTCCCACCTACTCGGGAGGCTGAGGCAGGAGAATGGCGTAAACCCGGGAGGCGGAGCTTTCAGTGAGCTGAGATCTGGCCACTGCACTCCAGCCTGGGTGACAGAGCGAGACTCCGTCTCAAAAAATAAATAAATAAATAAATAAATAAATACCTAAATACCTAAGGGCCACACCAGGCCAGAAAGAGCAACAAAAAACAAATGCTAAAAAGAAGTTCTTCAGAGAGAGATCCAAGAAGGAATAAGTGAAGGTAAAATGAAATATTTTTTCTTATACTTAATTAACCTAATAGGTAACTGATCAAAGTTCTAACAGCAACAATGTATTAGGCAATTATAGCGTATGGATAAGTGAACTGAATAACGGCAATGTTATAAAGGATGGAAAGGAGGAATTGTGGATGAATAAATGGTACCTGCACCACTTGTAACACGTGTGAAGTGCTGCAGCGTTATTTACAAGTGGAAGTAGCCAGACACGAAAGGGCAAATATTGTATGATTCCATTTATGTCATTGCCTACAATAGCCCAAATTAGAGAGACAGAAAGTAGTATAGAGTTTACAGGGACTAAGTCAAGGGAAAAATGGGGAGTTGTTATTTAATGGGTAGAGTTTCCGGGATCGTGAAAAAATCCAGAGACAAGTAGCGGCGAATTTATTTATTTATTTATTTATTTTTTGGAGATGGAGTCTCGCCCTGTCACCCAGGCTGGAGTGCAGTGGCCTATCTCGGCTCACTGCAACCTCCACCTCCCGGGTTCGAGTGATTCTTCTGCCTCAGCCTCCCAAGTAGCTGGGGCTACAGGCGCCTGCCACCACACCCCACTAATTTTTGTATTTTTTAGTAGAGACGGGGTTGCCATGTTTGCCAGGCTTGTCTCAAACTCCTGACCTTGTCATCCACCCACCTCAGCCTCCCAAACTGCTGGGATTACAGGCGTGAGCCACCGTGCCTGGTCCAGCAGTGATGTTTATACAACATTGTGAGTGTACTTGATGCCACTGAATTATACACTTAAATATTGTTAAAATTTGTCAGGCATGGCTGGGTGCGGTGGCTCACACCTGTACTCCCAGCACTTTGGGAGGCCAAGGTGGGTAAATCACCTGAGGGCAGGAGTTCGAGACCAGCCTGGCCAACATGGTGAAACCCCGTCTCTACTAAATATACAAAAATTAGCTGGGCGTGGTAGTGCATGCCTGTAATCATAGCTACTCGGGAGGCTGAGGCAGGGAGAATTGCTTGAACCCAGGAGGCGGAGGTTGCAGTAAGCCGAGATTGTGCCACTGCACTCCAGGCATTCCAGCCTGGGCTACAGGGCAATACTCCCTTTAAAATAAAATAAATAAATAAAATACAATACAATAAAATAAAATTTTTTCGGGCATGTTGGCTCATACCTATAATCCCAACTCTTTGGGAGGCAAAGGTGGGAGGATCACTTGAGCCCAGGAGTTTCAGACCAGCCTGGGCAATATAGTGAGACCTCAGCTTTACAAAAACTTTAAAAAGTAGCCAAGTGTGTGCACGTGTAGTTGCAACTACACAGGAGGCTGAGGTGGGAGGATCTCATCAGTATGGGAGGTGGAGGTAACAGTGAGCCGAGATCATGCCACTGAACTCCAGCCTGGGCTACAGAGCAAGACCCTGTAAAAAAAAAAAAAAAAAAAAGGTTAAAATGACAAATTTTGGGGCCAGGCGCGGTAGTTCACACCTGTAATCCTAGCACTTTGGGAGGCCGAGGCGGTTGAATCACTTGAGGTCAGGAGCTCGAGGTCGACCTAGCCAACACAGTTGAAACCCCATCTCTACTAAAAATACAAAAATTAGCCGGGCATGCTAGACTGCACCTGTAGTCCCAGCTACTTGGGAGGTTGAGGTGGGAGAATCACTTGAACCCGGGAGGCAGAGGTTGCAGTGAGCTGAGATCACAGCACTGTACTCCCACCTGGGCAACAGTGAAAGACTTTATCTCAAAATAAAAATAATGATAATAATAATAAACGACAAATTTTATGTTATGTATATTTTACCACAATAAAAAATGAAATAGGCTGGGTGCGGTTGCTCACACCTGTAATCCCAGCACTTTGGGAGGCCGAGGCTGGCGGATCACCTGAGGTTGGGAGTTCAAGAACAGCCTGACCAACATGGAGAAACCCCATCTCTATTAAAAAGACAAAATTAGCCAGGTGTTGTGGCACATGCCTGCAATCCCAGCTACTCGGGAAGGCAGAGGCAGGAGAATCGCTTGAACCTGGGAGGCGGAGGTTGCAGTGAGCCGAGATCACGCCATTGTACTCCAGCTTGGGCAACAAGAGTGAAACTCTGTCTCAAAAAAAGAAAGGGAAATAAATAACATGTGGCCAGGCACTGTGGCTCACACCTGTAATCCCAGCACTTTGGGAGGCTGAGGAGAGAGGATTACCTGAGGTCAGGATTTCAAGACCAGCCTGGCCAGTATGGTAAAACCCCATCTCTACTAAAAATATAAAAAATTAGACAGGCGTGGTGGTGCACACCTGTAGTCCCAGCTACTTGGGAGGCTGAGGCAGGAGAATCTCTTGAAGCCAGGAGGCAGAGATTGCAGTGACCCAAGATGGCGCCACTGTACTCCAGCCTGGGCAACAGAGCAAGACTCCATCTCAAAAATAAAAAAAAATTTAAAAATAAACATGTGACATGAATAGAAAACAGTTACAAATATGGTAGATATTAATCTAACTATATCAATAACCATTTAAAATCTGAACCATTTTTTAAATCTACTCTGATGGTGTGATCATCCGAGTGGATTTTAAAAAGAAACTCAATTAGATGGTGTATACAAGAAATCCACTTTAAATATGAAAACTCAGATTGATTAAAAATACAAGAATGAAGTAAGATATATTATGCTAAACTTAATCCAAAAAGAAAACTGGAATAGCTATATTAACTTTGGACAAAGCAGACTTCAAAACAAGGAAAATATCATGGATAAAGAGGGCAGTATGTAATGACAATGGAGTCAGTTTTCCAGAGGGATATAACAATCCTTAACCTACATATACCTAACAATAGAGCATCAAAATATGTGAAGCAGAAACTGATGGAACTGCAATGAGAAATAGATTCACCATTTTAGTTGGAGACTTCAGCGCCCTTGTATCCGTAATTGACCCACTCATGAGGCAGAAAATCAGTAAGGATATAGTTGAACTGAACAGCATCATCAGTCAATTGAATCTAATTGACATTTATAGAATATTTCATCCAACAACAGCAGAATACACATTCTACTCAAGCTCATATGTAATATTCACCAAGATAAACCATATTCAGAGCCACAAAACATGCCTCAACAAATTTAAAAGAATAGAATACAAAATACATTCTGAGACCACAGTGGAATTAAATTAAAAATCAGTAAGAGAAAGATAGCTGGAAAATCCCAAAATATATGGAGAATACACAATATAATTTTAAATATTCCAAATAAATAGATCATAATAGAGCTGTCAAGGAAATGTTTACATATTTTGAACTAAATAAAAATGAAAATACAGGTCAGCCATGGGAGCTCATGTCTTTAATCCCAGAACTTTGGGAGGCCAAGATGGGTGAATCACTTGAGGTCACGAGTTGGAGACCAGCCTGGCCAATATGGTGAAACCCCATCTCTGCTAATAATACAAAAATTAGCTGGATGTGATGGCACGCACATGTAATCCCAGCTATTCGAGAGGCTGTGGCAGGAGAATCACTTAAACCCGGGAAGTAGAGATTGCAGTGAACCGAGATCGTACCACTGCTCTCCAGTGTGGGCAACAGAGTGAGATTCATTGCTAAAAAAAAAAAAAAAAAAAAAAAAGAAATAGAAACTACAACTCATCAACATTTGTAGCCTATAGTGAAAGCAGTGCTTAAAGGTAAATTTATAGTATTACATATAAATAGAAAAGAAGAAAAGTTAAAAATCGATAATCTGGCCCGGCGCAGCGGTTCACGCCTATAATCCCAGTACTTTGGGAGGCCTAGGTGGGTGGATCACGAGGTCAGGAGTTCTAGACTAGCCTGGCCAACATTGTGAAACCCCATCTCTATTAAAAATACAAAAAAATTAGCCAGGCATGGTGGCAGGCACCTGTAATCCCAGCTACTTGGGAGGCTGAGGCAGGAGAATCACTTGAACCTGGGAAGCAAAGGTTGCAGTGAGCCAAGATCATGCCATTGCACTCCAGCCTGGGCGACAGAGCAAGACTCCATCTAAAAATATATATATTTTGGATCAATAAATAACACCTTTCCATGAAAGAAAATACCAAGCCCAGAGAGTTTCAGTGGTGAAGTCTAACAAACGTGTTCTTAATGATATCAGTTCCCTCTCATCTTTTCCAGAAAATAGAAGCAGAGACAATACTTCTGTTTTGTGTTTTCTTACAGTCTATATTTATCTGTTTCACATCCATTAGTCACAGGGCCAAACTAATGGCCAAAGTTGTTTAACACCTGTCCTGCAATCCAGAGTCCATACCCTGAACCACCACCCTTTGTATCTAATTCTCAGACATCAAGACAATATTTTCTTTTCCCTAAATCAACCCAGGGTCCAGTACCAGACAACTAGGGACAGCCTCTATGCCCCAAAGCCCACTGGAATTCTTCCAACAGGCTAATCCTAAAATGTTTCCTTTGCCCTGCCTTGCCTTTCCCATGGAAAACACAACATAGGCTCTGGGCCAGGCTGTCCCCTGGCTCACTCTGCCTCTTGACCTACTTTGGTACTTCCCCATGTGGCCCTCTATTGCATGCCCCCTTCTCCTGGGAAACACAAATAATAAGTTATTCTTTCAAAGACAGTTGTCTGTATGTCTGTCAACTTACCACACCTAATTAAGACAAATCCCAGGTGCACATTTTAGAGCAACTTCCTGACTCATTGAATGGGACCAGCCTTACCCTAATACCAAAACCAGATAAAGGCGTTATAAGAAAGGAAAACTAGAGATCAATATCTCTCATGAACATAGATGCAAAAATCCTCAACAAAACATTAGAAAATCAAATTCAACAATGTATAAAAAGAATTATACACCATGACTAAGTGGGATTTATTCCAGGTATGCAAGGCTGGTTCAACATTCAAAATAAATTAATGTAATTCATCACATCAACAGAATAAAAAAGAAAAATCATATGATCATATCAATTGATGCAGAAAAATGCATTTGATAAAACCCGACATTCATTCATGATAAATGAGTACCCATTCTCAGCAAACTAGGAATAGTGGGAAACTTCCTCAAGTTGATAAAATCTATCAAAAAACCACAGTTCACATCATACATAGTGGTAACAAACTGCATGCTTTCCCCCTAAATTCAAGAACAAGAAAATTACATCCACTCTCATCACTCCTATTAAACATCACATTGAAAATCCTAACTTATGCAATAAAATAAAAAGACAAAAAAAATTTTAAAGGCCAGGTGCAGTGGTTCATGCCTTTCATCCCAGCACTTTGGGAGGTTGAGGTGGGAGGATCTCCTGAGTTCAAAAACAGCTAGGGCAACATAGTGAGACCCTGTTTCTAAGAGAAAAGAAAAATTATCTGGGCATGGTGGTGTGCACCTGTAGTCCCAGCTACTTGGGAGGCTGATGTGGGAGGATCGCTTGAACCTGGGAAGCAGAGGTTGCAGTGAGATCAAGCCACTGCACTCCAACCTGGGCAACAGAGCGAGACTGTGACTCAAAAAAAAAAAACAAAAAAAAAAAGAGAAAGGAAAGAAAAGAAAAGAAACATTAGCTGGGCATAATGGTGTGCACCTATAGTCTCAGTTACTGGAAAGGCAGAAGTGGGAGGATTACCTGATGCCAGGAAGTCAAGGCTGCAGTGAGCCATGATCATGCCACTGCACTCCAGCCTGGGTGACAGAGCAAGACCCTATCTAAACTAAAAAATAAAAATAAAAATAAAAAAGAAGAAGAAGAAATAGTAGGGGGTAGGTATAAGTATTGGCAAGGAAAAAAAAAAAAACCTGTCTTTCCTCACAGACGGCATTAATGTCTCTGTGCCCAAAAAACTCAACAAGATCCTCCTAATGCTAATAAGCCTTATAGCAAGGCTGCAGAATCCATTAGTCGCAGGGCCAATATGCAACAGTCAATTGCTTTCCTATACACTAGCATGAACCATTGCAATTTGAAATTTATTTTTATTTTTTATTTATTTTTTGAGACAGAGTCTCACTCTGTCACCCATGCTGGAGCACAGTAGCCTAATCTCAGCTCAATGCAACCTTCACCTCCTGGGTTCAAGCGATTCTCATGCCTCAGCCTCCAAGTAACTGGGACTACAGGTGCCCACCACCACACCCGGCTAATTTTTTGTATTTTTAGTAAAGATGGGGTTTCACCATGTTGGCCAGGCTGGTCTCGAACTCATGACCTCAGGTGATCTGCCCACCCCGGCCTCCCAAAGTGCTGGGATTACAGGGCTGAGCCATAGCGCCTGGTGACAGTTTGAAACTTAAAACACAATACCATTTATATTAGCACCAAAATAGAAAGAAGAAAGAAATATTTTGGAATAAACCTAATAAAAATAAAAGGAGAGATATTCCACGTTCATGAATGAGAAATTTCAATATTATTAAGATGACAATTCTGCCCAACCTGATCTATAGATTCAAGGCCATCCCAATTTAAAAAAAAAAAAAAATGCTGGCAAGTTATTTTGTGGATATCTACAAATTGATTCTAAAGTTTATATGGAAAGGCAAAAGACCCAGAATAACCAACAGAACATTGAAAGAGAAAGAACAAAGTTACAGGTCTGACACTATTCAATTTCAAGACTTACTATAAAGCTACAATAATCAAGGCAGTATGGTATTTGCAAAAGAACAGACAAATAAATTAATGGAACAGAATACAGAGCCTTGAAACAGATATACACAAATACAGCTATCCGATCCTTGACAAAGGAACAACGACAATACATTGGAGAAAAGACAGTCTTTTCAACAAAGAGTTGGGAACAATTAGATGTATATAGGCCAAAAAAAAAAGAATCTAGGTCGGGCGCGGGGGCTCACGCCTGTAATCCCAGCACTTTGGGAGGCTGAGGCGGGCGGATCGCCTGAGGTTGGGAGTTCGAGACCAGCCTGACCAACATGGAGAAACCCCCATCTCTACTAAAAATGCAAAATTAGCCAAGTGTGATGGCGCATGCCGACTGAGGCAGGAGAATCGCTTGAACCCAGGAGGCAGAGGTTGCGGTGAGCTGAAATTGCACCATTGCACTCCAGCCTGGGTGACAAGAGTGAAACTCCATCTCAACTAAAAAAAAAGAAAGGAAAAAAAAAGGAATCTAAACACAGGCCTTACACCTTTCACAAAAATTAACTCAAAATGGATCAGACACCTAAATGGAAAATGGAAAACTATGAAACTTATAGAAGATAACGAGCCAGGTATGGTGGCTCACACCTGTAATCCCAGCATTTTGGGAGGCCAATGCAGGTGGATTGCTCAAGCTCAGGAGTTCGAGACCAGCCTGGGCAAAACCCCATCTCTACAAAAAATACAAAAATTAGCCAGGTGTAGTGACACATGCCTGTAGTCTCAGCTACTCAAGAGGCTGAGGCAGGAGGATACCATGACTCTGGGAGGTTGAAGCTGCTGTGAGCTAAGATCGTCCCACTGCACTCTAGCCTGGGCAACAGAGCATGACCCTGTCTCAAAAAAGAAGAAAAAAGTCAACTTTAATTTAAACTATGGACCTTAGCTAATAATAATGTGTTCATATTGGCTTATTAACTGTAATTAATGTACCACACTAATGCAAGATGTTAATAATAGGAGAAACAGTGAGAGGAAAATATATGGGAACTTCCTTTACTATCTGTTCGATTTTTCTATAAGTTTTCTATAAATTCAATTTTCTATAAAGGTGGGCTGGGCACAGTGGCTCATGCCTGTAATCCCAGCACTTAGGGAGGTCAAGGCAGGCAGATCACCTGAGGTCTGGAGGCCAAGACCAGCCTGGCCAACACGGTGAAACTCCTTCTCTACTAAAAATACAAAAATTAGCTGGGCATGGTGGTGCACACCTGTAGTCTCAGCTACTCAGGAGGCTGAGGCAGGAGAATTGCTTGAACCTGGGAGGCGGAGGTGGATGTGAGCCAAGATCGCACCACTGCACACTGCACTCCATCCTGGGTGATAGAGCAAGACTCCATCTCAAAAAAAATTAAAATAAAAATAAAGGTGTTCTAAAAGTATTTTTTTTTTTTTTTTTAATGCTTAGACCAGGCGCGGTGGCTCACGCCTGTAATCCCAGCACTTTGGGAGGCCAAGGCACGCACCTGTAATCCCAACTACTCAGGAGACTGAGGCACAAGAATCACTTGAATCCAGGGGGTGGAGGTTGCAGTGAGCCAAGATGACGCCACTGTGCTCCAGCGTGGTCAAGAGAGCAAGACTCTATCTCAGAAAAAAGTCTGAGCATGGTGACTCACGCCTGTAATTCCAGGACTTTGGGAGGCTGAGGTGGGAGGATCATTTGAGCCCAGGAGTTCAAGACCAGCTTGGGCAACATAGGGAGATCCTGTCTCTATAAAAAATGAAAAAATTCACCGGCTGTGGTGGTATGCGCCTGTGGTCCCAGCTACTCAGGAGGCTGAAATGGGAGGATCTCCTGAATCCAGGGGTAGAAGCTGCAGTGAACTGTGGTCACGCCACTGCACTCTAGCCTGGGTAACAGAGTGAGACCCTGTCTCAAAAAACAAACAAAACGTCTGAGTCTGGACTTTGAGACTTCCAAAATCTAAAAGTGACTTAGAAGATATTCATTCAGACTGGATAGTTTTCCTTTTGGGGAGGAAAGAAAAAAAGTGTCCTGGACTAGGCCAGGTGTGGTGGCTATAACCCCAGCACTTTGGGAAGCCGAGGCAGGCAGATCACGAGGTAAGGAGTTCGAGACCAGCCTGGCCAACATGGTGAAACCCCGTCTCTACTAAAAATACAAAAATTAGCTGGATGTGGTGGCATGCACCTGTAGTCCCAGCTACTTCGGAGACTGAGGCAGGAGAATCGCTTGAACCTGGGAGGTGGAGGTTGCAGCGAGCTGAGATCACGCCATTGCACTCCAGTCTGGGCAACAAAAACGAAACTCCTTCTCAAAACAAAAAAAAAAGACAGATGACCTTAATGTCAATGTGCAATGTCCAGTGGTCTTCCATGTTGTTTTCAGCACAACCTCGTCAACTTGCATACAAAGGGAGGTTAGACAAGACACATCTGCCCGTCTAATCTCCATCTTGATCTGGAAAGGGTTTATAGTGGTTTACAAGTTTATAACAAGACAGAAATTAAAACGGAGGCAAAAGGGCTGGGCGCGGTAGCTCACGCCTATAATCCCAGCACTTTGGGAGGCCGGGGTGGGCGGATCACCTGAGGTCAGGAGTTCAAGACCAGCTTGGCCAACATGGTAAAACCCCATCTCTACAAAAATACAAAAATTAGCCAGGCGTGGTGGTGCGTGCCTGTAATCCTAGCTACTCGGGAGGCCACGGCAGAAGAATCACTTGAACCTGGGAGGCAGAGGTTGCAGCCAAGATCGCACCATTGCACTCCAGCCTGGGCAACAGAGCAAGACTCAGTTTAAAAAAAAAAAAAAACTGAGGCAAAAGTAGAGAAAAAGTCAAGCCAGGAATAGGGATTACAAATTCAGAGCTTAGGCTGGGCGTGGTGGCTCACACCTGTAATCCCAGCACTTTGGGAGGCCCAGGCAGGCAGATCACGAGGTCAGGAGTTCAAGACCAGCCTGGCCAACATGATGAAACCCCGTCTCTACTAAAAATACAAAAATTAGCCGGATGTGGTGGCATGCACCTGTAGTCCCAGCTACTCGGGAGGCTGAGGTAGGAGAACCGCTTGAACCCAGGAGGATAAGGCTGTACAGTGAGCCAAGATAACGCCACTGCACTCCTGCCTGGGTGACAGAGCCAGACTCCGTCTCAAAAAAAAAAAAAAAAAATTCAAAGTTTAACCAGACACGGTGGCTCACGCCTGTAATCCCAGCACTTTGGGAGGCTGAGGCCGGTGGATTGCCTGAAATCAGGAGTTTAAGACCAGCCTGGGCAACATAATGAAACCCCATCTGTACTAAAAATTAAAAAAATTAGCTGGGCGTGGTGGTGGGTCCCTGTAATCCAGCTACTTGGGAGGCTGAGGCAGGAGAATCGCTTGAACCCGGGAGGCAGTGGTTGCAGTGAGCCAAGATCGTGCCACTGCACTCTAGCCTGAGCAACAAGAGCAAAACTCCATCTCAAAAAAAAAAAAAAAAAAAAAAAGGAAGAAAAAAAAATTCAAAGCTTAAAGAACTCAATGCTCAATGCTTGCCAGAGCTGGGCTGTATATTTGATTCAAAGTTTCCTAGCAGCCTGTGTGAAAAGGGAAATCTGATTAGTTATGCAGTTTACAGTATCTATGAGATAAAGGCAAACTCTTGGCCTTTATAAAAAACTGTAAAAAGAGAACAGTCTCTATTTGTCTCCCAGCACTTTGGGAGGTCCACGTGAGAGTCCAAGAATTCGAGACCAGCTTGGGCAACATAGTAAGACCCCACCTCTACAAAACATTTTAAAAATTAGCAGGGTGTGGTGGCACACGCCCGTGGCCGGCTACTCAGGAGGCTGAAGTGGGAGGATGCCTTGAACCTAGGAGGCTGAGGCCACATGAGCCGTGGTCACACCACTGCACTCCGGTCTGGGAGACAGAATGAGACTCTGTCTCAAAGGGAAAAAAAAAGGCATACTTCTGAATCTAAAGAAGTATAACTCTTTTTGATATAAGACCAGAAAAAAAAAAAAAAAGAGTAAAACTCTATCCTGGAGTTTCGTATAAAGATGACACGTGTGTGACTTATTATTCATTTAAAAAGTGAAACCAGAGGAGAAACATCCTGAGGTAAGACTTTAACTGAACCCTTACATGGTATAACAGACCTTATTTTTCAGTTCGTCACGCTACGTGCTAAGTTAGAAACAAGTTCCCACACATGTTAGAGTACATTTATGCTACAGTGTCAGAGTCCATACAGTTATTTTTTTCTTTCTTTCTTTCTTTTTTTTTTTTTGAGATGGAGTTTCGCTCTTGTCGCCCAGGCTGGAGTAAATGGCACAATCTCAGCTCACTGTAACCTCCTCCTCCTGGGTTCAAGCAATTCTTTTGCCTCAGCCTCCCGAGTAGCTGGGATGCCCACCACCATGCCCGGCAAAGTTTTGTATTTGTAGTAGAGATGGGGTTTCACTGTGTTGGCCAGGCTGGTCTCAAACTCCTGACCTCAGGTGATCCACCCGCCTTGGCCTCCCAAAGTGCTGGGATTACAGGCGTGAGCCACCGCACCAGGCCGTGTCCACACAGTTTTCTAGTTTGCTGAGCTGCAGACACACCAGCAGGTCTGCAGAGAAGGGATGTTCCTGGTTGAGCTCCTTAGGCCTGCCTCAGATCCATGGGATGCACTGGGACTATTTCTTTAGCTACACAGATACGTGACCATGTTCATCCTCTGCAGTTATTTGGTTACCCCAATCTTTCAGTGAATTATCTGCTAGACAAATGGAGTTGTAAGGTGACCTTGGTGTGACAGTGGGGGTAGTGATTATGGTGGCGGTGATGTGAAAGGGTGGTGGTTAAAGTGAAGGGGATGAGGGTAGTGGTGGGGGGCGGTTACTTAAGGTTGCAGTCTGCAGTCCACTGCCGTGGCTGCTGAGAACAGTCTTTATTTGTCTGCCATCAGTCTATCCAGATCCTTCTACCTGGGGGAAGATCTGGACTGGCCAAGCCTGGTCACACGGCAGCAACCAGGTTGCAACGAACAAAATTTCCTCTCTGGAGGGAAAATTAATCTAGATTTAGAAACTGCCAAGAGTGGGTTTCTCAAGCCATCTTGGCCTTGAACTTCCTCCAAGGGAGGCCATCAGTGAGGGTGTAAGAGGTACTTGGGAGCCTGCAGTTGGTGGAGCTGAGATGGGTGTGGTGACCCCGCCTTTGTGATGACCTGCAGGTTTCAGTTTTAAGCACGTGGATTTAAAGGGGAATTTCCCCACCAGAGGAGGAAGAGCTGACAATTGGAACAGCCCCTGAGCTTAACAAACTTTGCCAAAAGCAGCTACAATTGGCAAGCAATAAAGACTGAGATGGTGGAGTGTCCACGCAGCTGCCAGCCACTACAGCCAAAACTGAAATCCAGAAACTTACCCTGACCGAACCAGGAGTTCGTGAAAGCACAAACTTCTCCTCCCCTTTTGTGGGGAGGACAGGGGAAATGAAAGTTAATATTAGGCTAAGCAGTTGTTGATAACAGTGAAAGTTTATGCCAAGTCAACGTGAAGAAAGAAATGACCGGCCGGGCGCGGTGGCTCAAGCCTGTAATCCCAGCACTTTGGGAGGCCGAGGCGGGTGGATCACGAGGTCAGGAGATCGAGACTATCCTGGCTAACATGGTGAAACCCCGTCTCTACTAAAAATACAAAAAACTAGCCGGGAGTGGTGGCGGGCGCCTGTAGTCTCAGCTACTTGGGAGGCTGAGGCGGGAGAATGGCGTGAACCCGGGAGGCGGAGCTTGCAGTGAGGAGATCAGGCCACTGCACTCCAGCCTGGGAGACACAGCGAGACTCCGTCTAAAAAAAAAAAAAAAAAAAAAAAGAAATGACCAAAGATGGGCTTTCTGGTGGAGGAGATAAAGGATCATTGGGATGAAATGAGACCAGCATACCTTCCCTGAGATGCAAATTGCCCTCACCCCTCAATCTCAGCTAGGAAGACTAAGGGAGGGGGCTCTTTAAAAAGTCAGGCCAGGCACAGTGGCTCATGCCTGTAATCTCAGCACTTTGGGAGGCCGAGGTGGACGGATCACTTGAAGTTAGGAGTTTGAGACCAGCCTGGCCAACATGGTGAAACCCTGTTTCTACTAAGAATACAAAAATTAGCAGGGAGTGGTGGCGCATGACTGTAATCCCAGCCTGTGCAACATGGTGAAACCCCATGTCTACTAAAAACAGAAAAATTAGCTGAGCACCTATAATCCCAGCTACTCAGGAGGCTGAGGCATGAGAATCACTTGAACCCAGGAGGTGGAGGTTGCAGTTAGCCCAGATCATGCCCACTGCACTCCAGCCTAGGCAACAGAGCGAGACTCTGTCTCAAAAAATAATAAATAAATAAATAAATAAATAAATAAATAAAACATAGTAAGTTCAAAATTCCAATGGTAAAAAGAATACACAGTGGAGTTGCCCACTCTGGGACACCCAGATCCCTTCCCCAAAGGATCTACTGGTTTCTTTTGTTTCCTTCCCTGAGCTAGTTTATACATATACAAATTATATGAGTGTGTATGCATATGTATACTTTTTACCTTTTTTTCCTACAAAAGGCAGCATATTATTAATATAATAGGGTTCAGATACATGCTTTTTCTTATCTCAGGATACCTTGGAATGATCCAGATCAGTATCTAAAGCGGTTCCTCTTTTTTTTTTATAGTTGCATAGTATTACTCTGTGCAGTTGCACCGTCGTTGTTATTTATGTTGAGCACACAGGTTACTTCCAGTCTTAGTTATTACCAACAGTGCTGCCGTGCAAAACCTTATACAAATGTAATTTCATACACATGCAAGGAAAGAAGCAGTCCTAGAAGAGAAATGGTGGTGAATTTTTTTTTTTTTTTTTTTTTTTTGAGACGGAATCTCGCTCTGTCGCCCGGGCTGGAGTGCAGTGGCCGGATCTCAGCTCACTGCAAGCTCCGCCTCCCGGGTTTACGCCATTCTCCTGCCTCAGCCTCCCAAGTAACTGGGACTACAGGCGCCCGCCATCTCGCCCGGCTAGTTTTTTGTATTTTTTAGTAGAGACGGGGTTTCACCGTGTTCGCCAGGATGGTCTCGATCTTCTGACCTCGTGATCCGCCCGTCTCGGCCTCCCAAAGTGCTGGGATTACAGGCTTGAGCCACCGCGCCCGGCCGAAATTTTGTTAGTTTTATTGCCAAATTGCCCTCCGTAAAATTTACACCAACTTTACCCTCTCATTTGCAATACAGGGCAGTGCTCCAGGTTTGAATGGAGACAACTTCAAGCTCACTGTGCTGAGAATCTGCTTTTCAGAGGGCTTCCACAGAGCCCACAGGTGAGTGAGTCCCTGGAGGAAGGGGCAGCTCTCGCCTTCCAAAGCTCTTCCTGTATACCTTTCTTATCTGAAGTTACGAAATGCACCATGGTCATTTGTTTAGTCAGTCTCCCCACTCTGGCTGTGAACTTCTCAGGAGCTAAGATTTGGCCTTATTGGCCGGTGTGATGGCTCACGCTGTAATCCCAACACTTTAGAAGGCCAAAGTGGGCGGATTGCTTGGGCTCAGGAGTTGGAAACCAGCCTGGGTAACATGGCAAAACCCCATCTCTACAAAAAATATAAAAATTAGTCAGGCGTGGTGGCTATCACCTGTAGTGCCAACTACTCAGAAGGCTGAGGCAGGAGGATCACTTGAGCCCAGGAGACCGGGGTTGCAGTGAGCCAAGATCGTACCACTGCACTCCAGCCTGGGTGACAGAGGGAGACCCTGTCTCAAGAAAAACAAAAACAAAAACAAAAGATTAGGCCTTATTCACCTTTACACATTTAGTGTCTGGCCCAGAGCTCTTAGATGATCAATAAGGGTTCATTAGATGAGTGAAAAAATTGATAAAATTGGGCCAGGCATGGTGGCTCACACCAATAATCCTAGCACTTGCCAAGATGATTGCCAAGTTGAGACAATCATCTGAAGTCAGGAGTTCAAGACCAGCCTGGCCAACATGGCAAAATCCTGTCTTTACTAAAAATACAAAAATTAGCCAATTGTGGTGGTGTGTGCCTGTGATCCTAGCTAGTTGGGAGGCTGAGACAGGAGAATCACTGGAACCCGGCAGGTGGAGGTTGCAGTGAGCCGAGATCACACCACTGCACTCCAGCCTGGGCCACAGATTGAGACTCCATCTCAAGAAAAAAAAAAAAATGATAAATTGGGCTTCTAGGTTCAATCTTAGGAAAACAACTGGAAACTATATACTGTAAGGACTGAGGCTATAATCACCTTAAGAGATTTCATGACTCTGCAACTTCCCCATGTGTGGGGTTTTTGTCTTCTCACCTATATTTCCCTAGAGAGACTAGTAATTAAACATCTAAAACAAAAAGGGTCTGTGCCCTGTAAGCATGTAGAGTATCCTGACTCAGCCAGCAGGTATCTTCTGCTCACTGGGCCCACTCTGGCCACAAGGCCAGGACACAGCTTCTGTCTTAGAATCCTAGGTCATGGCTCTGTGGTGCCATCTTTTCAGAAGCAGAAGTATTTCTCGAGGGCTACAATGTGCCAGGTACTTGACTGGTGGTCTGAGTTCCATCTGCATGGGGGAGGGATTTCAGAGCATTGCCTTTATAGTGAATACTTGTTGCTTGTTCCACACCCCTCTTTCTCCAGCACAAGACCCTGCTGCAGGCTCCTGACCTCAGAGATCTATTCAGGGGCCAACAAATGACCCTACTGGCCCCATCAGAGTGACTCTCAGCACTGTTGCAGGCACCTGTGGATAAAAGGCTTGCCCTTTTTGGCTTGACTTGATCTGGAAAGGAATGAGTTGGAGCTACTATTACCATTTTTTGTTGTTGTTGTTTTAGATGGAGCCTCACTTTGTTGCCCAGGCTTGAGTGCAGTGGTATGATCTCGGCTGACTGCAACCTCTGCCTCCCAGGCTCAAGCGATTCTGGTGCCTCAGCCTCCTGAGTAGCTGGGATTACAGGCATCCATCACCACCCCTGGCTAATTTTTATATCTCTTTTTTTTTTTTTTTTTTTTACTATGGTACAAAACATTTTTTTAAATTATTTTTTATTATTATACTTTAAGTTCTAGGGTACATGTGCATAACATGCAGGTTTGTTACATATGTATACTTGTGCCATGTTGCTGTGCTGCACCCATCAACTCGTCAGCACCCATCAACTCGTCATTTACATCAGGTATAACTCCCAATGCAATCCCTCCCCCCTCCCCCCTCCCCATGATAGGCCCCGGTGTGTGATGTTCCCCTTCCTGAGTCCAAGTGATCTCATTGTTCAGTTCCCACCTATGAGTGAGAACATGCGGTGTTTGGTTTTCTGTTCTTGTGATAGTTTGCTAAGAATGATGGTTTCCAGCTGCATCCATGTCCCTACATAGG